>NC_057810.1:179751076-179925098 GCF_018294505.1 Triticum aestivum | reverse complement strand
GCACCAAAACACATCACGGGAATAATGAAAATAGAATAATAGTTAACGGCAATAGTCCAGCACGCCCCTACAGGGCCCCACACTATTCTCTTTTTGTGCAGGATGCTTGTGGGGATGACCCCGGCCGCGCTTGGGCGGGGGAGAGTCAGGCCCTTCCCGACGAGCCTTTCTCTTCTCCATGGCCGAGAACCTCTTCGGCGGCGCCATAGAAGACGGCGAGCAGCTGAGATGGGGAGAAAGAAGGAAGCGGGGCGGAAGATGTAAAACGGGGGCTAGCGCTCTCCCGCCTTTATAGCCGGAGGAGGCCAACCGTCGGCCTCCACGATCATAGGTAATCATGACTCATTTCTGCACACAGGGACTTGTCAAGTCGAGCAGTTGCCGAGGCAGCATGGGGAAGCGGAGGCGCCCACATCCAATCAACCTCCACGCGGCGCCCAAGGCCGCAGGCTATTGGGGCCCGTGGCGCTTCGCACTTGCTCCTTTGCTTCTCCGCTAAGCCAAGTCCGAGCACGCCTTGGGCCCGGGGGCTACTGTCGGCGTTCTGGGAACGGGGGTCCCCAGACTTTCCTACCTGTGGCCTGCTGCGTGGCTCGAGTGGTGGCCTAGTACGTCCCATCTTCATCAGCGCAAGACTCAAGGCCCTCGCGAGGGGCCAAGCCTCGCGGGGCGTACGACACAAGGCTTCCTCAGGAGCGGCCTCGCCAGGCAGGCTCACGAGGAGGCAGAGAGATCAAGGCAGGGTACCTCGCGAGGTGCTCGTGATGCAAGCCATGACGATCGAGACCAGGCGGGCGCCATGCAAGCGCCGGCCTGTGCAGTGTCCTTGTTTCCTCTTTGGTGCTAAAGGGGCAAGCACAGGCGTGGAGTACCAAGGCATCAGGCAAAGGTTGCCGTTTCGGTGCAACGAGACCAAGACCGGCAGAGTGGCGGGTCACCGTGGAGCCCAAGACAGCGTCATCACCAGTGCCTTTGGCAGCCGAAGACCAACTTTATTCAGGATAACTTGTACTAGATGTTCCCCTTCGAAATGGCCGTTGTTGGCGCCCTTCCCGCTCAATATTTGGGAAGAGGACCAGGGCCTCTCTATATATAGGGATAGCCACCACAGTAGAGGAGGGATCTCTTTGAGTGCTCATTAGATCGAGAGGCGATCGAACTCACCCAAGCAGTTCATCGCACCTGCTCAAGAACACCTCTCACGAGGCTGTTCATCCTTTGTACTGTTCATCATCAGCCCGTGAGGCAATCCACCACACATTGGAGTAGGGTATTACACCACAACGGTGGCCTGAACCAGTATAAATCTTGTGTCCCTCGTGTTGTTCATCGCTTAGCTGGATTCTCGCGAGGCGATCGGACGTGGATCGGTAGGGGGAGGATCTTCGTGCGCACCCCAGAGTTCGAACCTTTAGGGTCTGCCGGAACCCAACATCCGATAGCAACAACCTCCCAAAGCAGTTTTGTGAATGGAGCTTTGAGCAAGGAGATCGAAAATCGCAGCAAAATGAGCTAGAACTCGTGCTTGAGCTGGATGGGGATTTTTTTGGGAAGAAGATGGAGTGTGTGGGTGCTGGCATAAGTGGAGGGGGGCCACCAGGGGCCCACGAGACAGGGGGCGCGCCCGGGAGTGTGGGCGCGCCCTCCACTCTCGTGGCCTGGTGCTTGCCCCTCCTGCAGTGATTTCAGTGCCTAAAATCCTCAAATATTCCATAAATAATCATACTAAATTTGCAGGGCATTTGGAGCACTTTTATTTTCGGGATAATTTTTTATTGCACGGATAATTCAGAAAACAGACGAATAATACTATTTTTGCTTTATTTATTCTAAATAACAGAAAATAGAAAGAGGGTACAGAAGGTTGTGCCTTCTAGTTTCATCCATCTCGTGATCATAAAAATGAATCCACTAACAAGGTTGATCCACTAACAAACTCATTCCGAATAACACGGAACCGGAGAAATTTCGAATAACACTAAGTTACTTCAACGGGGATATGAACATCCCCAACAATAAGAATATCATACTTTTTCTTGACAGTAGGAAGAGGAAATTCAAAATCTCCAATAATAATAGTCGGATCTTTTCCAATAGAATTGATGCTATGAAATTGAGATTGTTTCCTCGGAAAGTGTACCATATGCTCATTACCATTAACATGAAAAGTGACATTGCCTTTGTTGCAATCAATAACAGCCCCTGCAGTATTCAAAAAGGGTCTACCAAGGATAATCGACATACTATCGTCCTCGGGAATATCAAGAATAACAAAGTCTGTTAAGATAGTGAAATTTGCAACCACAACAGGCACATCCTCACAAATACCGACAGGTATAGCAGTTGATTTATCAGCCATTTGCAAAGATATTTCAGTAGGTGTCAACTTATTCAATTCAAGTCTACGATATAAAGCAGTTCTAACATAATTTCTTTTAATGGATAGTTGATACCCCGGGGTCTCCAAGTTTCTTTGGTATTCCACCCTTAAAAGTGTAATTAGCAAGCATGGTGGAAATTTCAGCTTCCGGTATCTTTCTTTTGTTTGTAATGATATCCTTCATATATTTAGCATAAGGATTTACTTTAAGCATATCAGTTAAGCGCATACGTAAGAAGATAGGTATAATCATTTCAGCAAAGCGCTCAAAATCCTCATCATCCTTTGTCTTGGATGGTTTAGGAGGAAAGGGCATGGGTTTTTGAACCCATGGTTCTCTTTCTCTACCGTGCTTCCTAGCAACAAAGTCTCTCTTATCATAACGTTGATTCTTTGATTGTGGGTTATCAAGATCAACAACAGGTTCTATCTCTACATCATTATTTTTGCTAGGTTGAGCATCAACATGAACATTATCATTAGGTTCATGTTCATCACCTGATTGTGTTTCAGCATCAGAAATAGAAATATCATTGGGGTTCTCAGGTGTGTCCATAACAGGTTCACTAGAAGCATGCAAAGTCCTATCGTTTTTCTTTTTCTTCTTTTTGGAAGAACTAGGTGCCTCTAAATTATTTCTCTGAGAATCCTGCTTGATTCTCTTAGGGTGGCCTTCAGGATACAAAGGTTCCTGAGTCATTCTACCAGTTCTAGTAGCCACTCTAACATCAAAGTCATTTTTATTATTTAATTCATCAAGCAAATCATCTTGAGCTTTAAGTACTTGCTCAGCTTGAGTAGCAACCATAGAAGCATATTTGCTAATGAGTTTAAGTTCACCTTTAACTCTAGCCATATAATCACTCACGCGTCCTATCTCGAGAGCATTGTTCTTTAATTCTCTACCAACATAAGCATTAAAACTTTCTTGTCTAGACATAAAGTCATCTAATTCATCTAAGCATGGGCTATGAAATTTAGTAGAGGGGATTTCAACTTTATCATATCTATAGAGAGAATTTACCTTTACTACCTGTGTCGGGTTATCAAGACAATGTGGTTCTTCGACAGACGGTATATTAAGACCATGTATTTCTTCGATAGGTGGTAAATTCTTAACATCTTCAGCTTTAATACCTTTTTCTTTCATTGATTTCTTTGCCTCTTGCATATCTTTAGGACTGAGAAATAAAACACCTCTCTTCTTCGGAGTGGGTTTAGGAATAGGCTCAGGAGTTGGCTCAATTGGTTCAGGAATTGCCTCAGGAATTGGCTCAGGAAGAGTCCAATTATTTTCATTAGTCAACATATTATTCAATAGTAATTCAGCTTCGTCGACTGTTCTTTCCCTGAAAACACAACCAGCACAACTATCCAAGTGGTCCTTGGAAGCATCGGTTAGTCCATTATAAAAGATATCAAGTATTTCATTTTTCTTAAGAGGATGATCAGGCAAAGCATTAAGTAATCGGAGAAGCCTCCCCCAAGCTTGTGGGAGACTCTCTTCTTCGTTTTGCACAAAATTATATATTTCCCGCAAGGCAGCTTGTTTCTTATGAGCAGGGAAATATTTAGTAGAGAAGTAATAAATCATATCCTGGGGACTACGCACACAACTAGGAGCAAGAGAATTAAACCAAGTCTTAGCATCACCCTTTAAAGAGAACGGAAATATCTTAAGGATATAATAATAGCGAGACTTCTCATCATTAGTAAACAGGGTGCCTATATCATTCAACTTGGTAAGATGTGCCACAACAGTTTCAGATTCAAGGCCATAAAAAGGATCAGATTCAACTAAAGTAATTATTTCAGGATCAACAGAGAATTCATAATCCTTATCAGTAACACAGATAGGTGAAGTAGCAAAAGCAGGGTCAGGTTTCATTCTAGCATTAAGAGATTGCTACTTCCATTTAGCTAATAACTTTTTAAGATCATATCTATCTTTACAAGCAAAGATAGCTCTAGCAGCTTCCTCTTCCATAACATAACCCTCAGGAACAACAGGTAGTTCATAATCAGGGGGAGAACTTTCATCATCACTATCATCAATAATAGCATCTTCAATAATTTCATTCTCTCTAGCCCTAGCAAGTTGTTCATCAAGAAATTCACCTAATGGCAAAGTAGTATCACGCACAGAAGTAGTTTCATCATAAGTATCATGCATAGCAGAAGTGGCATCATCAATAACATGCGACATATCAGAATTCATAGCAGTAGCAGGTTTAGGTGTCGCAAGCTTACTAATAACAGAAGGAGAATCTAGTGCAGAGTTAGATGGCAGTTCCTTACCTCCCCTCGTAGTTGAGGGCAAAATCTTGGTTCTTTTGTCTTTCAAGTTCCTCATAGTGATCAACAGATATAAATCCCAAGTGACTCAAAGAATAGAGCTATGCTCCCCGGCAACGGCGCCAGAAATTAGTCTTGATAACCCACAAGTGTAGGGGATCGCAACAGCTTTCGAGGGTAAAGTATTCAACCCAAATTTATTGATTTGACACAAGGGGAGCCAAAGAATATTATTGAGTATTAGCAGTTGGGTTGTCAATTCAACCACACCTGGATAACTTAGTATCTGCAACAAAGTATTTAGTAGCAAAGTAGTATGATAATAAAGGTAACAGTAGCAAAAGTAATATTTTTGGGTTTTGTAGTGATTGTAACAATAAAAACGGAAAAGTAAATAAGCGAAGCACAAGATGTGAAAAGCTTGTAGGCATTGGATTAGTGATGGATAATTATGTCGGATGCGATTCCTCATGTAATAGATATAACATAGGGTGACACAAAACTAGCTCCAATTCATCAATGTAATGTAGGCATGTATTCTGAATATAGTCATACGTGCTTATGGAAAAGAACTTGCATGACATCTTTTGTACGCACATCCTTGATCCGCTTAGGTGCCTCAATCTGCTCAATGGCTCTGATCTTGTCCGGGTTTGCCTCAATCCCACGCTGCAACACAAAGAACCCGAGAAGCTTGCTGGACGGAACACCGAAGACACACTTCTCAGGGTTCAACTTGAGGTTGATCTTGCGCAAATTTGCAAACGTATCTTCCAAATCTTGCACAAGTGTCACCTTGTCCTTGGTTTTGACCACTATGTGATCCATGTAAGCTTCCATATTTCTATGTAGCTAGGGCTCAAAACCAATTTGGACTGCTGTTGCAAAGGTCGAGCCAGCACTCTTCAACCTGAAAGGCATCCATAAAAAGCAATACGTACCACATGGGGTAATGAATGTTGTCCTCTCCTCATCTTCTGTTGTCATGAAGATCTGGTGGTAGCCTGAGTAGGCGTCAAGGAATGATAGGAGGTCACACCCGTCCGTGGAGTCAACAATCTGGTCGATGCGTGGTAATGGGAAAGGATCTTTTAGACAAGCTTTATTGATATCTGTGTAATCGATACACAACCTCCACTTCCCGTTTTCCTTGCGCACCACTACCGGATTGGCCAGCCACGTCGGATAGAGCACCCCTCTCACCAAGCCTACTGCCTCTAGCTTCTTGATCTCTTCCGTGATGAACTCCTGCCTCTCCAGAGCTTGCTTCCTGACCTACTGCTTGATGGGCCGCGCATTAGGATAGACAGCAAGATGGTGCTCAATCACTTCCCCGGGAACGCCGGGGATGTCGGATGCTTGGCATGCAAACACATCAACATTCGCCCACAGGAAAGTGACGAGCTTGCTTTCCTATTTGCCATCGAGGGTGGAGATTATAGTGAAAGCTCCTCCCGTGCCGTCCTCCTTGACGGACACCTTCTTGGTTTCTGGTGGTGCAGCTCTGGACTTCTTGCTCTTGCCAGTGGAACTCTCTGGCACGTCCTCAACGGGAGCGCAACAGCCCGAAGAGGTGCGCTTGCCGGAGTGGGTGCGAGAGGTCTCGCCGGTCTTCTTCCCTCCCGGGACTTCATCGGAAGGATTAAGTGCCTTGGCGGCAGCTGCTGCAACTGCTTCCCGGTAGAGTTGGTCAGCACAAATTAGCACATCTTTCTTGTCGAAGGGGACGTTGATGATGTTCATCGGCCCGGGCATCTTCAGCATGTTCTAGGCATAATGGGAAGCCTCCATGAACTTGGCCAGTGCCGGGCGGCCGAGGATCCCATTGTAGGGCAAGGGGATCTCGGCCATGCCGAAGACAATCCTCTCCGACATGTAGTTCAACTTGCCTCCAAATGTCATGGGCACCGTGACCTTTCCCTTCGGCTGGCTCCTCCCTGGGTTGACCCCTTCAAACGTGTATGTCCCCTCGAGGTCTCCATCAGGGATCTGCAGCCTCTTGATCACAACAGGCGAGATCAAGTTCAGGCCGGCCCCGCCGTCAACTAGCATCTTTGTCACCTTGAGGTTGTGGATCATTGATGAAACCAACAACGGCAAGCTCCTGACCGCAGTAGTGCGATCAGGGTGGTCCTTGGTGTCGAAGATGATAGGCGTGTTGGACCACTTCAGTGGCTTCCGTGCGTCGAGTGATGGCTCCACCGCTGTGATCTCACGCACCCACTGCTTGAGCTGGCGATGAGATGTGTGTAGAGAGGGGTGATACGTCTCCAACATATATATAATTTTTGATTGTTCCATGCTATTATATTACCCGTTTTGGATGTTTATGGGCTTTATTTTACACATTTATATCATTTTTGGGACTAACCTACTAACCGGACGCCCAGCCCGTATTGCTGTTTTTTTTGCCTATTTCAGTATTTCGAAGAAAAGGGATATCAAACGGAGTCCAAACGGAATGAAACCTTCGGAAACGTGATTTTTGGAACGAACGTGATCTAGAGGACTTGGAGTGCAAGTCAAGAAGCAGCCGAGGCGGCCACGAGGGTGGAGGGCGCGCCCACTATCTTGTGGGCCCCTCGGGCGGCCACCAACCTACTTCTTCCTCCTATATATACCCACGTACCCCGAAAACATCTAGGGAGCCAACGAAAAACAATTTCCACCGCCGTAACCTTCTGTATCCGCGAGATCCCATCTTGGAGCCTTCGCCGGCGCTCCGCTGGAGGGGGAATCAACCATGGAGGGCTTCTAAATCAACACCATAGCCCCTCCGATGAGTTGTGAGTAGTTTACCACCGACCTTCGGGTCCATAGTTATTATCTAGATGGCTTCTTCTCTCTTTTTGGATCTCAATTCCATGTTCTCCTTGATCTTCTTGGAGATCTATTCGATGTAACTCTTTTTGCGGTGTGTTTGTCGAGATCCGATGAATTGTGGGTTTATGATGAAGTTTATCTATGAGAAATATTTGAATCTCTTCTTAATTCTTTTATGTGTGATTGAGTTGTCTTTGCAAGTCTCTTCGAATTATCAGTTTGGTTTGGCGTACTAGATTGATCTTTCTTGCAATGGAAGAAGTGCTTAGCTTTGGGTTCAATCTTGCGGTGTCCTTACCCAGTGACAATAGGGGTAGCAAGGCACGTATTGTATTGTTGCCATCGAGGATAAAAAGATGGGTTTTATACCATATTGCATGAGTTTATCCCTCTACATCATGTCATCTTTCTTAATGCGTTACTTTGTTCTTATGAACTTAATACTCTAGATGCATGCTGGATAGCGGTCGATGTGTGGAGTAATAGTAGTAGATGCAGGCAGGAGTCGGTCTACTTGTCACGGACGTGATGCCTATATACATGATCATGCCTAGATAATCTCATAATTATTCGCTTTCCTATCAATTGCTCGACAGTAATTTGTTCACCCACCGTAATACTTATGCTATCTTGAGAGAAGCCACTAGTGAAACCTATGGCCCCCGGGTCTATCTTTTATCATATAAGCTTTCAATCTACTTTTATTTGCATCTTTACTTTTCCAATCTATATTATAAAATACCAAAAATATATTTATCTTATCATACTATCTCTATCAGATCTCACTTTCGCAAGTGGCCGTGAAGGGATTGACAACCCCTTTATTGCGTTGGTTGCGAGTTCTTTGTTTGTTTGTGTAGGTGCGTGGGACTTTTGAGGAGCCTCCTACTGGATTGATACCTTGGTTCTCAAAAACTGAGGGAAATACTTATGCTACTATTGTTGCATCACCCTTTCCTCTTCAAGGAAAACCAACGCAAGCTCAAGACGTAGCAAGAAGGATTTCTGGCGCCGTTGCCGGGGAGGTCTTCGCTCAAGTCAAGACATACCAAGTACCCATCACAAACTCATCTCCCTCGCATTTACATTATTTGCCATTTGCCTCTTGTTTTCCTCTCCCCCACTTCACCCTTGCCGTTTTATTCACCCTCTCTTTCTCAATCTTCTCCTCTCTTTCCCTTGCCTTTTTTTTGTTTGCTAGTGTGTTAGTTCGTTTACCTTGTCGTTATGGCTAGTTCCTTATCCGCCCCTATGTCTCCCGAGTTTGAAGTTCTTCACTTAAAGCAAAGGCAAGGAGAAAACTTAAAATATGCTTGGTATAGGATGATGGAATCTTATCGCAATTGCACCTAGAGGTGAATTTTAGAATTCTTCTTTGCAATTTTTATGTTGGGCTAAATATGTTGCATAGACAACTCTTGGATTGCATTGCCAAAGGAAATTTTATTGAAATTGATCCTAGTATTGCGCATGAAATTATAGAGGGAATAGTGGGAACACTACCTCAAAAAGGGGGATCACATCCTACCCAAGAAGAAACACAAGTATTTGGAAAGATTTGTGAAGTAACAAAAAATTTACAAAAGTCTCTTGGGCCTCTTAAAAGTGTTAGCGGAAATCTTCACCGCATGAATATGTTGATTACTCTTTGCAATAAGAGGTTGCATTCTTTGGATCTAAAACTTTCTGAGTATGAAGGGAAACGTAAAGAACCTCCCGGATTCAAGCATGACTCCGCTAAAAAACTGAAAATTAAAGATGGCACTACTTAGATCTATCTTCGTTTTTATGGCTAGCTAGGGGCGTTAAACGATAGCGCTAGTTGGGAGGCAACCCAATTTTATTTGTGTTTTTTGTTTTTGTTTCTGTTTAGTAATAAATTTTGCATCTACTTTCTGTTTGGATGTGTTTTTATGTTTTAATTAGTGTTTGTGCCAAGTAGAACCTATAGGATAACCTATGATGATAGTTAATTTGATTCTGCTGAAAAACAGAAACTTTGCACGCACGAAATTAGTTTTGTTAAATCACAGCAACGTGATTTTGCGTTGATTCTTTTTTATGTAGATCAACAGACAAATTGTCCAGGACTTCCTATTTTGGTAGGATTTTTAGAGTTCAGAAGTTTGCGTTAGCTACAGATTGCTACAGACTATTCCGTTTTTGACAGATTCTGTTTTTCTTGTGTTGTTTGCTTATTTTAATGCATCTATGGCTAGTATTAAGTGGTATGAACCATAGAGAACTTGAAATACAGTAGGTTTAACACCAATATAAATAAAGAATGAGTTCATTATAGTACCTTATGTGGTGGTTTTTCTTTCTTTCACTAACGGAGCTTATGAGATTTCCTGTTGAGTTTTGTGTTGTGAAGTTTTCAAGTTTTGGGTAAAGATTTGATGGAATATGGAATAAGGAGTGGCAAAAGCCTAAGCTTGGGGATGCCCCCGGAAGGCATCCCCTCTTTCGTCTTTGTTCATTGGTAACTTTACTTGGAGCTATATTTTTATTCGCCACATGATATGTGTTTTGCTTGGAGCGTCGTGTATGATATTAGTTTTTGCTTTTTAGTTTACCACAATCATCCTTGCTTTACACACCCTTTGGGAGAATCCCACTTGATTGGAATTTATTAGAATACTCTATGTGCTTCACTTATATCTTTTGAGCTAGATAGTTTTTGCTCTAGTGCTTCACTTATATCTTTTAGAGCACGGCGGTGGCTTAATTTTGTAGAAATTGCTAGTCTCTCATGCTTCACTTATATTATTTTAAGAGTCTCTTAGAATAGCATGGTATTTTCTATGGTTATAAAATTGGTCCTAGAATGGTAGGCATCCAAGTTGGGTATAATAAAAACTATCATAGGAAGTGAATTGGATGCTATGATCAATTCGATACTTGATAATTATTTTGAGATATGGAGGTAGTGATATTAAAGTCATGCTAGTTGGGTGATTGTGAATTTAAAGAATGCTTGTGTTGAAGTTAGCAAGTTCCGTAGCATGCACGTATGGTTAAAGTTGTGTAACAAATTTGAAACATGAAGTGTCCTTCAATTGTGCATCCTTATGAGTGGCGGTCGGGGACGAGCGATGGTCTTTTCCTACCAATCTATCCCTCTAGGAGCATGCGCGTAGTGCTTGGTTTTTGATGACTTCTAAATTTTTGTAATAAGTATATGAGTTATTTTGACTAATGTTGAGTCCATGGATTATACGCACTTTTACCTTTCCATCATTGCTAGCCTCTTTGGTACTGTGCATTGCCCTTTCTCACCTTGAGAGTTGGTGCAAACTTCACCGGTGCATCCAAACCCCGTGATATGATACTCTCTATCACACATAAACCTCCTTATATCTTCCTCAAAACAGCCACCATACCTACCTATTATGGCATTTCCATAGCCATTCCGAGATATATTGCCATGCAACTTTCCACCATTCCATTTATCATCATGAAACGCATTACTATTGTCATATTGCCATTGCATGATCATGTAGTTGGCATCGTATTTGTGGCAAGGCCACTTTGCATAATTTTTCATACATGTCACTCTTGATTCATTGCCCATCTCGGTACACCGCCGGAGGCATTCATATAGAGTCATATATTGTTCTAGTTTTGAGTTGTAATTCATGAGTTGTAAATCAATAAAAGTGTGATGATCATCATTATTAGAGCATTGTCCCCAAAAAGAAAGAAAAAAAGAAAGGCCAGAAGAAAAAAAGGCCAAAGAGAAAAATAAAAAAATAAGAAAAAAAGAAGATAAAAAGAAGAAAAAAAAAAGAAAAATGGGGCAATGTTACTATCTCTTTTTCCACACTTGTGCTTCAAAGTAGCACCATGTTCTTCATATAGAGAGTCTCATATGTTGTCACTTTCATATACTAGTGGGAATTTTTCATTATAGAACTTGGCTTGTATATTCCTACGATGGGCTTCCTCAAAATTCCCTAGGTCTTCGTGAGCAAGCAAGTTGGATGCACACCCACTTAGTTTTCTTTTGTTGAGCTTTCATACATTTATAGCTCTAGTGCATCCGTTGCATGGCAATCCCTACTCCTCATGTTGACATCAATTGATGGGCATCTCCATAGCCCGTTGATTATCCTCGTGAATGTGAGACTTTCTCCTTTTTTGTCTTCTCCACACAATCCCCATCATCATATTCTATTCTACCCATAGTGCTATATCCATGGCTCACGCTCATGTATTGAGTGAAAGTTGAAAAAGTTTGAGATTATTTAAATACGAAACAATTGCTTGGCTTGTCATTGGGGGTGTAGAATTTGGGAGCATTTTTGTGTGACGAAAATGAAGCATAGCCTAACTATATGATTTTGTAGGGACGAACTTTCTTTAGCCATGTTATTTTGAGAAGACATGATTGCTTTGATTAGTATGCTTGAAGTATTGTTATTTCTTATGTCAATATGAACTTTTATCTTGAATCATTTGGATCTGAACATTCATGCCACAATAAAGAAAATTACATTGAGATATATGCTAGGTACCATTCTACATCAAAAATTCTGTTTTTATCATTTACCTACTCGAGGACGAGCATGAATTAAGCTTGGGGATGGTTGATACGTCTCCAACGTATATATATATATATATATATATATATATTTTGATTGTTCCATGCTATTATATTACCCGTTTTGGATGTTTATGGGCTTTATTTTACACATTTATATCATTTTTGGGACTAACCTACTAACCGAAGGCCCAGCCCGCATTGCTGTTTTCTTGCCTATTTCAGTATTTTGAAGAAAAGGAATATCAAATGGTGTCCAAACAGAATTAAACCTTTGGGAGCGTGATTTTTGGAATGAACGTGATCCAGAGGACTTGGAGTGCAAGTCAAGAAGTAGCCGAGACGACCACGAGGGTGGAGGGCGCGCCCACCCTACAGGGCGCGCCCCCCTATCTCGTGGGCCCCTCGGGCGGCCACCAACCTGCTTCTTCCTCCTATATATACCCACGTACCACGAAAACATCCAGGGAGCCAACAAAAAACAATTTCCACCGTCGTAACCTTCTGCATCCGCGAGATCCCATCTTGGAGCCTTCACCGGCGCTCCGCTGAAGGGGAAATCAACCATGGAGGGCTTCTACATCAACACCATAGCCCCTCCGATGAGTTGTGAGTAGTTTACCACTAACCTTCGGGTCCATAGTTATTAGCTAGATGGCTTATACTCTCTTTTTGGATCTCAATACCATGTTCTCCTCGATCTTCTTGGAGATCTATTTGGTGTAATTCTTTTTGCGGTGTATTTGTCGAGATCTGATGAATTGTGGGTTTATGATCAAGTTTATCTATGAGAGATATTTGAATCTCTTCTGAATTCTTTTATGTATGATTGAGTTGTCTTTGCAAGTCTCTTCGAATTATCAGTTTGGTTTGGCGTACTAGATCGATCTTTCTTGCAATGGGAGAAGTGCTTAGCTTTGGGTTCAATCTTGCGGGGTCCTTACCCAGTGACAATAGGGGTAGCAAGGCACGTATTGTATTGTTGCCATCGAGGATAAAAAAATGGGGTTTATATCATATTGCATGAGTTTATCCCTCTACATCATGTCATCTTTCTTAATGCGTTACTCTGTTCTTATGAACATAATACTCTAGATGCACGCTGGATAGCGGTCGATGTGTGGAGTAATAGTAGTAGATGCAGGCAGGAGTCGGTCTACTTTTCACGGACGTGATGCCTATATACATGATCATGCCTAGATAATCTCATAATTATTCGCTTTCCTATCAATTGCTTGATAGTAATTTGTTCACCCATTGTAATACTTATGCTATCTTGAGAGAAGCCACTAGTGAAACCTATGGCCCCCGGGTCTATCTTTTATCATATAAGCTTTCAATCTACTTTTATTTGCATCTTTACTTTTCCAGTCTATATTATAAAATACCAAAAATATATTTATCTTATCATACTATCTCTATCAGATCTCACTTTCGCAAGTGGCCGTGAAGGGATTGACAACCCCTTTATTGCGTTGGTTGCGAGTTCTTTGTTTGTTTGTGTAGGTGCATGGGACTTTTGAGGAGCCTCCTACTGGATTGATACATTGGTTCTCAAAAACTGAGGGAAATACTTACGCTACTATTGCTGCATCACCCTTTCCTCTTCAAGGAAAACCAATGCAAGCTCAAGACGTAGAAAGGTGCCACCGTCGATGCACATGGCCTCTGTAGCTTTCTGAAACTTGTGGTCGCCGGACTCGTCGTCCTCGTCATGATCATCGTCTTCCTGCTTCTTGTCGTGGCCTCGGGCCGGCCTCTCTTGCTGGTTATCCTTGCCGGGGTGGCCTCCTTGGCCGCCACGCTTCTTCCCAGATCCTTCGGCACCGTCTTGGCCATTCTCCTGGTCTCGCCTTTCATATTCAGCTCTATGCTTCTCAGCAAGCAGCTCAGCTTGTCGGCAGTTCTGGAGGTCGTGGCCTTTGGTGCGGTGGATCTTGCAATACTACTGGTCGGAGCCCCCTGGCTTGTCGGCAGCCGCCAAGGCCCGGCAAGCGGCACACCCGGAAACCTCCTTGTTGGGGTCGCTCTCCTTGGCCTTCTTGGCGGTGCCGGTGTCGTCGGACCCCGCGACAGCAAGTACGGTCTTGCCCTTGCGCTTCCTGTTACGGCGCCGGCCCTTCTTCGTCAGGGCAGAGGCGTCATCGTCCGTGGAGTCGGTTTTCGCGCTGATGTCCTCGTCGGGGTACTTCCTCCCTTCTTCAGCCTGGGCGCACCGATCAGCCAGAACATAAAGCTCGGCCACATCCTTGACCTTGTTCATCGCCAGCTCTTCACGCATCTTGTGGTTGCGTACATTCTGGTGGAATGCACTAATCACGGTGGCGGGATGAATGTCTGGGATGTTGTACTGCACTCGGCTGAACCTTTGGATGTACTTGCGCAAGTTTTCTCCTTCCTTCTGGGGGATGATGTGCAAATCACTCGCCTGGCCATGAGCTTGATGGCCTCCAGTAAAGGCACCAACAAACTCATGACACAGATCCGACCAAGAAGAAATGGAATCCACCAGCAAGTGCATCAACCATGACATAAC
This sequence comes from Triticum aestivum, assembly GCF_018294505.1. NCBI lineage: Eukaryota > Viridiplantae > Streptophyta > Magnoliopsida > Poales > Poaceae > Triticum > Triticum aestivum. The sequence continues at coordinate 179,910,521 of NC_057810.1, read as the reverse complement.
GTTGGGCTTGAGCGCCAACGGGAAGTAATTGGCAAGCACCTTATCGTCGCGGGCCCCACCAGCTTGCATCGCGATGGTGTAGATGCTGAGGAACTCTGACGGGTGAGTCTTGCCGTTGTACTTCTCGCCAATGTCTGGCTTGAACGTGCGGTGGGAGGGCCACTGGAACTGCCACAGCTCAAGGGTGAAGGCCGGACAGCCCACCTCGTAGGGTAGGCCACCGTAGCCTCCCGGTGCTGGGTGGTCCATAGTGGGCCCTGCCCGCCTGTCTGACTGGTGGCACGCATCACGCCGGCACTCAATGGCGGTTCGAGCGTCTTCAAGGGCTCGCTCCAGAAGAACTTGATGCTAGTCGCGGTGGGTCTGCGGATCGGACGACACTATGGAGATATCATCACGAGCGTCATCACGATGGATCGACATCTGCGGTGGCTGGTGTGGAGGAGGATAATGCACCGTGGCTGCATTGCCCCCGGCCCGTCCACCGCTGGCATGCGGTGGCTCGACGAAGCGACGACCTACGGGCCCCGCTGGTCGCGGCTCATCTTTGTTGGTGATGCCGACGAGGCTCCGGACAGTGGCCCTCCATTCGTCGAGCCTCTCCGTAGCAGGAGGAAAGTCGAGGAGCAGCTGTGCGCGCGCCAGAGCTTATGCTGGTGTGGGCGGCGGCGAAAGCTGCGGGGATCGTGACGCGCTTCGACTTCTAACCACATTAGAAGGAGCTCTATCACGGCCCTGCGGCTGTCCGCCACTTTCGCAAGCACCTCGGCGTGCATGCTGGCCCTCCTCGTCATGTGAAGGACGCGCGGGACACTTCCCAGGGCGGCGCCCAGGATCACCAGCGGGGCGGCGCTGGTCATCGCACACAACTTGGGAAGAGCGCGCCGTGGGCGCCGGTGTTGGTGTCTTGGAGGCCGCCGTGCCACCATCTGGCGGCACGACGACGCCCTACCTGGCGCGCCATGGCAACAAAGAGCTATTCTACTAGCTGCTAAACCAAATTCTCACAACTACGCCCCCTACCTGGCGCGCCAAAGATGTCGGTGGAAAACGACACCTATGGTATCACAAGAATCCCTACTACGGTTGCGGGGCACTGGGTCGTGAGGAGAGCGGGATCTGTAGTCAGCACAAACACTCGGGTCGTTTACCCAAGTTCGGGCCGCAAGGATGCGTAATAACCTAGTCCTGCTTTGGTGTGTATATCTGTGTTCTTGGAGTTCTTGAGATAGCTACACTGAGCGTAACTTGCCCCAGGGTCTGAATCCTTCTCCTGGATGCCTTGGGCCTCCTTTTATAGCCAAGGGGATCGTCACAGTGGCACACAGGAGGTGGCATCGGTGCACTGTGGCTAAGCATATCGCTTAGCCATTACGGGACAAGACGCATTTAATGCGCCTCTGATGTGTCCCCTTGCTTTACCGCCACCTTGCCCTGCTTCGACACGTGCCCGGGCCAGCAAGGCGGCCAGCGCCATGTAGGCAGGAACACTGCTGAGGTGGCGCGGTGGTAGGGCCTTCACAAAGATTTGCATGCCACCACGTAGGCATGCGCTGAGTTGGCCTGGAAACCTCATGTCGACACGCAGGTGCCTGCCTAGCTAGTGGGCTGGTAGCTGCATGGGAGCAGTGGTAAAAACTTGGCGGGTGCGGGCCTGGCCGTGGCCCCGCGGATGTCCTTAGCAAGGGCCTTGCCGGGGTCCCGGCAAGGGTCTTGCTGTGGTTTGCGGTCGTCCCCGGCAAGGATCTTGCCGGGGGTCATGTGGGCTTCCTCGGCAGGGATCTCACCGAGGTTCGTCGTCTTCTAATCCCCTTCTGATTTGGAGTGTTTCTTGTCTTCACAAAGATCTGCATGCCATCATGGTGGCGCCTCCCGAGCCTTGGTCCCAACATGGTTGGTGGTGTTGGAAAAACTGGGGCTCAAGCGTGGCGCGCTCCGCTGGCATCGGGTAAGCTATCCCGGCAAGGTTCTTGCCGTGGCTACGGAGGCTGCCCCGGCAAGGGTCTTGCTGGGGGAGTCTACCTCGCCCTCTTGCTCTTTGCGTCCCTGTCTTGGCGTTGTTTTGACCGTCTTGCGGCTTTGATTTCCTGTCCCTGCCCTGCTTAAGTGTGGCTGTGGGCGCGGCTCTGACTGCCCGTGCACAAGTAAGTGATACAAAGGAGCGCCCCTTCTTTAGTACACCGACACCAACGTACAATATGCAACCCATGCAGCTAAAGGCTGGTGCTCAGGCAAAGGAACATATGTTGTTAGAATGACGTCCTTCAAAGACAATCTTCTCTACACTCATAGTCTAGCCATATTTTCCCTTAATTTAGCTCAGGGGTGCCATTTGTGGCTTACTCAACCCCACGACCCTCGATGTATCCCACAAACTGTGGTATTTGATGAATAAAGCTTTGTTCATCGCTCAAAAAAAGCAAAGGTACATACTAACAGTTTAGTCCCACCTGGCGTAGAGAATAAGAAGGAACCAACTTGCTAGCTATATAAGAAGGTGTGACCTATCTATCTCTTCCTCGCATATCAGAGCTGCCAGATGGGCGCCCGTACGGCAAGACGTGTACTATTTTTGATGTATAAAAATAAAAATAAATATTTATTTCAAACCCGAAGGGTGCCCTAATGGGTCGGGTTACCCATTGGGTTCGGGCATGGGTCTACATGTATGCCCATGGGTAGGGTCGTGTGCAAAGGGTTAGACCCATTTACTTATCAGTCATGGGTCTGGTAGAGGTAGACCTAGTCTAGCCTGACCCGACTGTCAGGTTGACCCAGGTTGTGCTGCAGTTTCTGCATGGATAGTGGGAATTGGATTGGCCAATACCAAGTCTAGTAGTATATCTTGGGAATTAGACACTGGACTCAACACCTTGTTCTCTTTTCTTGAAAAAAGAGAAGAGCATTGTCTTCTTCTTACCCATGATTATCTTAGAGAAAATATACACGAATGAAACAAGTGACCGAAAGTTTCAGAAAACAGAGGTAGCACAACTCTAACTTGTACTGGATGTCTGGATCTATATAACTCAGTTCTAAAATAATTGCAGCCAAGAAAATATATTTAGTAGCCAAAAGTGGAGGTAGTACAGCACTAGTACACAAATGATGCTGAGCATACATAATCTATCTAATTCATTTCTAATATTTTAGAAGAAGAAAAATCAAGATTTGAAGCTCTACCTAAAGAAGTAGCAGAAGGGGGTCCAACAAATGATCTGTTAATTCCTTAATCGATCTTCTTGCAAAAAAAATCCCTAATTGATCAATCCTGTACAGGTAATTCACGAATCACGGTCTAAATCTTTGCAATATTCTGAGCATCGATGTGATGGCTTGTTGGGGATCATCGGAGATTCACAGGGATTTGGGGGGAGGCAGAGAGGGAGAGGAAAAGGCAAGACCGCAAGAGAAGAGAGAGATACTAGCTCATGTGAAGACTGAAGAGTGGCACTGTGGCATTTTTGCTTTTGGGAAGGAGCAGTGCTATATGGACGACAAATGTTTGGACGATTTTTTTGTGGGGGTAAAATGGATTTGAATTACTCAAGAGCCAGCAAGGTCCTCCCTACATAAGCTAGGGATATTGCCCGGGCGGGAACGGAGCCAGACCACAGTACGGTCTTCCATTCTCCCAAAGTTTGCCAACTTATGGCTTACATTATTCTGCTCTCGAGAAACATGAACTAAGCGACACTCCCTTTCACTCATAAGACGCTTCACCTCCGAAACCACCATGGCGTACTGCGAGCGATCTTGGCTTGAGGCATTGATCAGCTGCACTGCCTGCAGGCTATCACTCTCGATGATGACTGGTAGCTCCGTTCACTAGAGGGCTAATGCTACACCCTCCATACACCCAGCCAGCTCAGCGTGCAGAGGGTCCGAGCATGACCAAAGAGATCGGCACACACAGAAGATGATGGCCCCTTCCTGGTCGTGGAGCACCATTCCCGCCCCGGCCCTCCCGTCTTCATGGGAGAAGGAGCCGTCAACATTCAGTTTCGTCCATTTGGCAGGCGGCGGACTCCATTTGCGAGCTATTCGTGGCACCTCTCTCACAAGCGATGTTGGCTGTTCCGCACCTTCCTGCTGGATGGTCATCTTCCCTTTGTCCCAATCACCCTGCGGATACTATTGGATCCCAAGTAGTGAGGTCACATAGCTCTGCAAGAAGCGATGGGATACCTCCACAGGCGGCGCCTGTTTGTCATGAGTGATCTCATTACGCACAGGCCAACATCTCCACAACAGCATCAACAGGCGCAGCAAGTCCCCTTTATTGCATTCTCCAATAGTGTTCAGGAGCCACTCCGGACCGGTGTTATGGAGGACTCGATGTTCGGTATACTCCACTCCTCCGCCATAGTTCGCCACAGATGCACAACCCGTGGACACCTACAAAACACATGAAAAGTGTCCTCGCGCTCGAGACCACAGAGTGGGCATATATCAGTAACCTCCATGTGTCGAGTGAAATTATTAGACCAGGTGGCGAGAGAGTTAGTAGCCAAGCGCCATGCAAACACACGCACCTTAGGAGGAGCAGGGCACCTCCATAATAATGCCCAGACAGCACGTTGCCCATCCGGTGCTCTGCTCGCTTCGACTGAAGAAGGACGAAGCTTGTCCTCAAGCGCCAGCCGGTATGCACTACATACGGTGAAGATACCAGTACGTTCTGCACCCCATGCAAGGAAGTCCACCCCCAACCGAGGAGACACTTTCATCTTCGGTATCTCCTGGACATCCACGGGCATAAAATGCTGCTGGAGTAAGGTTCCGCGCCAAGCACCATGCTCGTCCAGAAGCTCTGACACTCAGCGGAGCCAACACCTCCCCTGTTGCGTGATTGGTGGCCTACCAACTGGGTGTGGTATCCATGAGTCCCACCAAATTCTGACCGACTTCCCATTACCGATACGCCAGACTAATCCTTTCTTTAGCAACTCCAACCCATGTGCAATGGCCTGCCAAGTTTGCGATGCATTGCTAGAGAATACAATATCTTCTAGTCGTCCATTAGGAAAATACCTTGCCTTCAATATGCGCACAAACATTCCGGTTGACCAAAATACGCCATGTTTGCCAAGCCAACATTGCTTGGTTGAAAAGTCTGAAGTCCTTGAATCACATACCCCCAGCTGGCTTGGGCTTCAGAAGTGAGTCCCATGATTTCCAGTTCGTTTTCCTCTTGCCTCTGTATGCGCCCCACCAAAAGCTACGAATCATCCGCCCAAGATCATCACATGTGCTTCTAGGAAATTTAAACAGGCTCATTAGGAAGGTGGACAGGGCTTGCGCAACTGATTTAATAAGCACCCCACGTCCAGCTTGGGACATCAGTTCCCCCCACTGGATAATTCTCTTTGTCATTTGCTGCTGGAGATTGTGTAGTTTCCCTTTGGAAAAGCGGCCACTAGGCGTTGGGAAGCCAAGGTATTTTTCCTCAAAGCTAATATTCACCACGTCCAATTGATGCATGACCTCCTGTTTGTTAGCTTGTGAGCACTTGGGGCCGAACAACATTGAACACTTGGCAGGGTTTATGAGCTGGCCTATGGCTTTAGCATATGTAACGAGAGCTTCTTTGACCTGAGCAGCTTCCTCTCCATTAGCGCGAAAAAATAACAAGGTGTCATCCACGAACAGGAGGTGTGAGATACCCCGGGCCTGGGCGCATACCCGGAGAGGAGTGAAGCGGTTTGCCGCAGTCGCCTGTTTTAGAACAGCATCAAGAGCGTCAGCAACAAAAAGGAATAAGAAAGGTGAGAGAGGGTCTCCCTGCCATAGTCCGCGAAACGGTGCGAATGAATCCGAGAGGGCTCCATTGACTTTTACACTGTACCTCACCGAGGTGACACACCTCATTATCCAATCTACCCATTGGTGAGAGAAACCCATCTGTTGCATCACTCGCTCCAAGAAAACCCAATCTACCCGATCATAAGCCTTGGACAGGTCCAGTTTGTAGGCGCAGAAGCTGTGCTCCGGATCCTTCTCCTGTTCGATAGCATGAAAACACTCAAAAGCGACCAAAGCATTATCTGTAATTAATCTGCCCGGTACAAAGGCGCTCTGCTCCGGGGACACCAGCACATCCAGAATAGGCCTTAGTCTATTGACCAGGCATTTGGCTATCACCTTATATATGAAATTACAGAGACTGATAGGCCGAAAATCTGTGAGGCGAGACGGTGAGTCGGTCTTGGGTATCAAGACAATGACCGTATCATTAACCCCTTCTGGCATGACTTCAGATACAAAAAAACAATTTAACCGCATTAGTTATGTCGTCCTTCATCACCTCCCAATGCCGTTGGAAGAATCTTGCAGGGAACCTATCCGGCCTCGGCGCCTTCAAAGGCCCTATCTGGAACATTGCATTAGAGATCTCATCATTAGTAAACTCCTTGCATAGATCATCGTTCATCTTCATAGACACCTTGGGATGTATAAGCTGAAGCAACACATGCGGATCCAGTGACGGGTCAGCCGTGAACAAATTAAGAAAATAAGTGTTTACCATCTGTAGCATAGTAGCCTGGTCGGTGTGCATAGCACCCGTCTCGTCTGCTAGCCCTCGGATTTTATTCTTTCTCGCTCGCCAAACTGCCTTCCTATCAAACATCTTGGTGTTACGGTCCCCCTCCTTTAACCAATCAATTCGCGATCGCTGGAGCCATAACATTTCTTCCCGGTATAACAACTCATTCATCTTGTCCATCTCTTGTCTTATTTCTGCTCGATCTGCATTCATATTGGTCAGTTCCTCTAACCGAGTACGAGACTTCTCTATTTCCTGGGTTACATTGCCAAAGGTTTTATTACTCCAAGTATGTAAATCAGTCATAACAGTAGCAAGGGCCTCCCTTCACCCAGGTTCCTCTTCGTTCCTTTGCTTGACCAAGAATTAGTGATGATGGCCTCAAGCGCCGGCGATCTCTCCCACATCAACTCGTACCGGTGACTGCTGTGTGGCCGCACGTCCTGTTCTAGCGAGATCTTAAGGAGCAGGGGACTGTGGTCCGACGCCGGCGACACAAGGTGTGCCATCGAAGCTTGCATGAACATGTCCCTCCAGGCGTTGGACGCCACCGCTCTATCCAGGCGAACCTGGCCGCTCCACCTAGCCGCTCCGCCTATTATCATATGTGAAGGGGTGACCTGAAAAACCAAGATCGGTTAGACCACAAGCTTCAAGTGCATCCCGAAAAATAATCATTTGGCCAGGAGGTCTCGGAGTTTCCGATTGATGTTCAAAATCCGACATAGCCTGTAGACCTTTGAGCTTATCCCACATCCTGTGCCTATTCTCTACTCTCGGTTCGCCATAAACAAAAGTAGCTCTCCATAGTAGCTTGTCCGAGGACACACACAAGTACACATCAATCAATCTTTCATTTGCTTCTTGCATGCTCGACGTACATAGACTCATGCCAAAACAGTGCTAGGCCACCACTACGAGCATTACTACTGACTGCTTCAAAACCAGAAAGCCCTAATCTATTACGCAAACGATACATCTTATCTTTATTTTGTCTAGTTTCACACAAGAACACAAGACTTGGGGAGTGCGTCCTAACAAGAGACGCGAGTTCACAAACTGTTGAGTGGTTCCCCGCTCCATGACAGTTCCAGCTTAGCCAATTCATTGCTCCTGACGGGGCAGCACAGCCGACCCCGTTAGTTTACCGGCGGCCCCAAGGCCGGTTGCCTCCAGTCCATCCATGCTATTCGAGTCCATCATCTCCTCCTCCTGATTCTTGCCTTTGTCGCACAGCTGAGTCTTCCCATGTTTTTGTTTGTTGCCCGCGCCTCTCTTTGTATGCACCACCATGGCTCCCTGTGTAGGGTTCAAATCGTTTCCACGAGATATCCTCTTCCCCAAGACTGAATCAGCCTCATGCATGTGTTGACCAGACTCAGAAGACAAGAGCCCCGAGTTGGCGTTCAGGTTACGCATGGCCGGGATAATGTCCCTACTCCCAAGGCTGCTGTTGTGGCTTGCCTCGCTCCCAGGCGGCCGAACTGAAAGTGGCAGTTCCGCCGGAACACGACCCCCAAGGAAGACAAATTCTGGGGGTTCAGAAACTACCCGCGCTGTCCGGACTCTGCTGGCCTCTGCCTAGTCAGATGCATACGCATGGCTAAAACACGATCTGAGAGATCCTCGTCCACATTTTGTCCAGAGCTACTGTGTTCACCAAAGCCATCACGAGCATCAACTCGTACCGGTAGCTCTCTTGCTTGCTGCTGCTGTTGGTTTCCCTTCCCTCTACGCCTCTCTCTGGGCTGTCCAAGAACCTCAGAAGGAGCATTACTAGCAAAGTTCAGCCCCCGTCTCGCTGCAGGCTGGGATCCGGGCACCACGAACGCTGATCTATTCTCAAACTTCCTGTACGGGGAGCACCGAAGCCGTTCAACATATGCTCGGGACTGAACACCCAGTCTTCTTTTCGCACTGGTTGTCATCGTGGCCTATGAATCCACACCAGAAGTAGTAATGGGGCACCCTCTCGTACCGGAGTGGATAGAATACTTGTTTCGCTGGGTCCTTGCCGATGGTGATCTTAGTCTGGAGCCGACGGCCGAGCGGCAGATCGACCCGGATACGCAAGAACTCGCGCACCCTGCTCCCATCAGCCTCCACATCCACCTCCATGATGGTACCCAACAAGCCTCCAAGAAATTCGCCGTACGTAATAGTCTGTTTTCCCCACGGGACATTGTAAAGACGGACTCAGATCAAAACCAAGTTCAGTTCAGCCTCAGAGGGTTGCTCTCCATCCTTGAACGGGCCAACGATGAGTGCGTTTCCCTTGAAGATCCAAGGTCCTCCTCGTGCCACGAAGTTCTCCCTCGGAAAAGAAAGTCACCGCATACCAATTGTTCTTAATCCTGGCAATATTGAGGCTGGTTCGCACCTCAGGGTGGACGGCACGAGCGGTCTTTTAGGACCAGCTCGTGGCCCGCTCGGTCCGGCCAGGCTCGGTCCTCGCCCGGCATGAAATCTAGCCGGTTCGTGCCCTGCAAACGGGACCGAAAATCCCTTGGCCCAGTCCGGTTAAAGCTCGGTCCGACCGAGCGGACCGACGAACACGAGCTGTGGCATGGCGGGGGCATGGCGGGGGCATGTCAGGACGAGGCAGGGGCGTGGCGGGGCGTGCCAAGGAGCGTTGCAGGGGCGTGGCGGGGGCGTGTCGAGGTCGTGGCGGACGCGTGGCCAGAGCTGCATGGCGGGCGCGTGGTGGGCGCATCGGTCATGTGCTAGTCTGCGCCGCCGTCGTTCATCCGCACGGCCACCAGCCTCCCTGACGCTGGAAATCATGTCTACTGGATGCGCCATGCTCGGATCTATCACCTGGAGGGTAGAACTTGAAGCGGGAGGCCCTACACCGCCGTTGTACACCGGCCGTCGTGCACCTGCCGTCATGCCAGATTCGTCGTCGCTGTTGCTGCCCGAGCTCTGCCTGGCCGCCGTGCCGTCCACCGTGAGTCACAAAAGTCGCCGGACACCTCCACGACGAGCCCTGCTGCCTCCAGCGCCCTCCCCGCGTCTTCGTGCTCCGGCGCGAGCTCTAGGGTGACCATAGGCCGGTCCAAAGGAGCCGCTCGGTCCGGCTCGGGCTTTCGTCGCTGCGGTCCGGTCCCTAAAAACAGGACCACGACGCTGCTCGGTCCGGTCTGGTCCGGACCGCCGACGGCCGGTCCAAGCGACGGCTCGGTCAGGGACCGGACCGGCCCGGACCGTGTCCACCCTGATTCGCACCTTCCAGACCTTGCTGAAGTGCTCCGTCATGCCATCGACGTTATGTCGCCCGATGCTGACGTATCGGCCAAGCTGTCTCCACCGCGGTGGCGTCGCCACAGGCTCCACCACCGGTTCCTCTTCAACCACATCGTCATCTAGGTGCACCTCGCCATCTATACTGACCTCCGGACCATCCAGTCCCACGCTTTCCCTCTCATCCCAATTGCTGGTGTGATCAAACTCCTCTACTGGCTCGATCTGGCCCCTGGTTACCTGTGCAGCCACCATCACAGCGCAGCCGAGCGACTTCGGGTGGGTAGGGGCCTCATCGGCCCCTCCTTTTTCACCCCCATCGCAAGCGGACGACATCGACAGAGGATGTGTGAGTGCTGCAGAGGACACTTCGGGATCGAAGAGTGGGTTGTTGAAGGACGCGATCTTGCTGGGTGGGTTGCGATAGGCAAGAGAACTTATAGGCGTCACGCCCATCGCAGTTCCCTAGCCGCCCACGGCCAAAGACGAGTCCTCCTTCCTTCCGAGACGTATCGTAGACGACTTAGACTCCCTCCGTGATCCAGAGGACGAACTTCCACGTAGACTCATGGTCGGATTCTGCTTAGACTAGGACGGGAGAGATGGAGTTGCCCATGGCGGCGGAAACCCTAACCCTAGTCCTCTCGGCGTAGGATGTATGGCGAGAAGTAGGGCAAATATTTGGACGATTTGACGACGATGATTACATCCAGCGGCGGAATCTTGTCCGAAGCCGAACAACAGTCGCTCGATTCTTTAGTCGCGCACAAATCGTCTAGAGTTTGTCGTGTGTCGAGCAGTTCTGTTTGGGAAGAGGTGATGCGTGAGAACAGGATATGGACACCAAAGTCAAAAAGTTTTCTGCTGCTTCATGCTTCCTTGGTAATACAATAACAGGTTTACTATTTCACATCTAGATGTGAAATAGTTATCTCACATCTAAGTCTAGGACCGTTGGATCATATTTTTTGTTTAAGATTTGCACAGCTTGTTCGGCTCGCTCGCGCTCATTGCCGTCGCGCGCAGCAGCCTATGTCCAGCCCGTGTCCTCTGTAGGTCCCCGTACATGGCATTTTTTTAGACACCGCACATGGCAGAGCTCCTAATCGGCGCTTCGAGCGCCGGTTGAGGCTACTGGCGCTCACAGCTCATGCGTAGCGGGCCGGCCCAACACCAGCACAAAAAGGAATACGTGAAGAAAAACAGTGCGTGTGATTCGAACTCAGCAACCCAACACCAGCACAAAAAGGAATACGTGAAGAAAAACAGTGCGTGTGATTCGAACTCAGCAACCCAACACCAGCACAAAAAGGAATACGTGAAGAAAAACAGTGCGTGTGATTCGAACTCAGCAACCCACTACTGCAGACTAAACACAGTAACCACTGGACCACCCTCTCTTTGTTCGATACTATTAGGAAACGACGCTAATTAAGAGATAGTTGAAAATTACTTGAAAAGTTCATCAATATTGAAAATTGTTCATCAAGATTTTGAAAAAAGTTCATCAATTTTAAAAAACGTTCACAAAAAATGAAAAAAAATCACAATTTTGAAAAAAGTTCACCAATTTTGAAAAAAATGTTCATCAATTTTGAAAATAAGTTATCAAATTTTAAAAAAGTTAACCGATTTAGAAAAAAGCTCAAAAATTTGCAAAAATATTCATAGATTTTCGAAATAAGTTCATCAAATTTGAAAAGGTTCATCAATGTTTTTAAATCACCATTTTGAAAAAGGTTCACAAAACTGAAAAAAGTTCATTCAATCTAAATATAAGTTCATCTAATTTGAAAAAAAGTTCATCAATTTTTAAAAAGGTTCATCAAATTTGAAGAAAGTTCATCGAATTTGGAAAAAAGTTCATTGAACTTTAAAATAAGTTCATCTAATTTGAAAAAAGTTCATTGAATTTGAAAAAAGTTCATCAATTTTATTTTTTTTATCAAATTTGAAGAATGTTCATCTATTTTTTAAATAAGTTCATCAAAATGTTAAAAAGTTCTTTCATTTTTTATAAAAATTAATCGAGTTTGAAAAAGTTCATTGAAATTGAAAAAAGTTCAGCGAACTGAAAAAAGTTCATCAGTTTAACGAAAAAGTTCATGAAATAGAAAAGAAATATCGTCTATTTGTAAACATTTCACGCATTTAAGAAAAAAGCAAACAGGAAACAAAAAAAGAAAGAGAAAAAACGCAGAAAATATAAAGGGCATTTCTTGTATGTTTAAAAAGATGAAAGGAGGTTTTTGTTCACGAGTCAGGGTGGTGGCGTAGTGGTTTATGTGGTTAGCTATCGACGGAGAGGTCGCTTGTTTGATTCCTGTTTACGCACAATTTTTCGTGCCTTTTTTGAGTTTCAAAACAGAGGGAGAATGGTAGTTGGGCCGAGCCCAGCTAGCGCCGCTGCAGGCGCCGATTTGCGGAAACAGCTATAACCGGCGCCTGGGCATTTCCTATTTCGCGCTGCAGGCGCCTGTTACAGTGTAATTTGCAAACGGGCGCCTGCAGCAGTCTAAACTGGGCCGGCCCATTCTATGTTATTTCTTCCTCGTCTTCTTGTTTTTCGGAAGGTCAAAAAAATAGTGCTGTGACAGGGATTCGAACTCCCAATCATTTCGCTGCAAGCGCTCGGGGCTAAACACCAGGATATAAACACGTATCTATTGACTTAGTTCATTTTTCCTTTTTATTTCGTTCTTCAACTCGGTTTATTTTTTTTTCCTTCATCTTTTTTGTTTTCTTTATTGCGCCGTTTTTTAAAGTTCGTGAACTATTTTCTTTAAATTTGTGAACTTTTTTGAAAATCCATGAACTTTTTAATTTCGATGAACTTTTTTGAAATTTGATCAATCTTATTTTCAAAATCTATGAACTTTTTTAAAATTTGATGAACTTTTTCCGAATTGGATGTATTTTTTTTTAAATTTGATGAACTTTTTCGAATTTGATGAACTTTTTTCAAAATAGATGAACTTTTTCCAAATTTTGAACTTTTTTTGATGAACTTTTCTTCAAAATCGATGAACTTTTTCAAACTTGTGAACTATTTTTCAGAATAGTTGAACTAGTTTTTCAAAATTTTATGAACTTTTTTTCGAATTCTATGAACGTTTTTTAAAATTGAAATTTTATTACAAATCTATGATTTTCTTTTTCATTTGTATGTTTTCTTTTTTGAAATGATTTATATGGTACAAAATTTGTGTTAATGCTGTTTTTTAGGGGTATTGATGTTAATGCTGTACTAGGAGGAGTATTAAATAGCTTGGGTTTTTTTTGTAGACAGCAAAGTGGTCCTGGTGGAGTGGTTTGCTGCGCTGTTTCTTTCGGCCGCGTACACTCGTTCGTAGGTTCGAATCCCACTAGCAGCAAATATTTTTCTCCCACGATCGATTTTAGAGGAGGCTGTTGGGCCGGCCCGCTAGGCGACCTGCGTGAGCGCCGCGAACGCTAAGCGGCGCAGAAGGCACCGAACAGGATCTCCCCAGTTTTGGCCTCTTGTCTCGCCTGCCCGTTGTGGGCTTTTTTGTTTTTTGTGGGTCTCCCGTTTTTTTCTTTGTGGGCTTTCAGCCAGGGAAAACGAGATTCTTTTTTTTTTTGTCCAGGAAGGAAAGTTTGTCTAATCGTTCTATGTCTTTATATAGTTTGCTGGCCGATTCTATTTAGCGCTGCAGGCGCTGGTTATAGGCTGATTCTACAAACCGGCGCCTGCAGCACCGTTAGAAACGAGATTCTTTTTTTTTTGTCCAGGAAGGAAAGTTTGTCTAATCGTTCTATGTCTTTGTATAGTTTCCTGGCCGATTCTATTTAGCGCTGCAGGCGCCGGTTATAGGCTGATTCTACAAACCGGCGCCTGCAGCACCGTTAGCTGGGCTCGGCCCATTCCATTTTTTCGTCGTAAACAAAAATTTAAATACGTCTTCGTTGCGATTCGATCCTGCGACCTACAGGTCCATGGCACGAGGCGCTAACCACCACAGCACCTACGGTTAGCTACACAGCTACAGCTTCTTTCTCTATTTCTTCTCACGTCGATCCCTTTTTCTATTTATTCTCCATTTTTATTTTTTCATCTTTCTTTTTTTATTCTGAACGGTTTTTATTCTGTTTTCTATTCTTTTATTATTTTTATTTTTCTTTTTATTCCGAATGGTTTTGTTTGATTTTTATTTTTTATTCTTTTTTCCTTTTCCTAATTTGGATGAACAGTTTTTCAAAGTCGATGAACCCCTTTTCAAATGGATGAACTTTTTTTCCAAATTGATGAACTTTTTTTCAAAATCCATGAACTCCTTTTCAAAATAGATGAACTCTTTTTTGAATCGATGAACTGTTTTTCAAAATCAACAAACTATTTTTCAAATCGATGAACCTTTTTTCAAATCGATGAACCTTTTTTCAAAATCGATGAACTTTTTTTCCAAAATCGATGAACTCTTTTTAAAATTCATGAACTCTTTTCAAAATCGATGAACTTTTTTCAAAACCAATGAACTTTTTTTCAAAATCGATTATTTTCGTAAATGATGAACTTTTCTAAAAACGGATGATCTTTTTTTAAAATTCAATTTTTTCAAAGAGATTTACTGATGTGTTAATGTTTTGCTAAAGGAAGCATTAACTAGGCCGGGTTTCTACTTGCATGCAAAGGAGCTATTATGGTTTGGTGGTTATTGCGTTAAGTTATGACTGGTGAGGTGTTGGGTTCGAATCCCATATCGCATTAGGATTTTGTTTCTTCTTCTTTTTTCGCGTTTTCCATATTGAGCCAGTGGCTGGGCCGGCCCGCTAGGGGTCGCTAGCGAGCGCCGGTGGCATCAACCGGCGCCTGCAGCGCTGATTAGGAGCACCCAGTTTCTTGCTACCTGCCAATTGTTTGGTTTTTTGTCTTCCCAAAGCGTACATGTGTGAATGAGCTGACCCATGAAGGGCTTTTTTACTAGTTTTGGGAGAAGCTTCCAACCCTTTTTTTGTCTTTTTCTTTTTTGTTTTCGCCTTTTCAAAAACTCGTGATTTTTGTTGGTGTCTCACATCTAAGTCCCACACCGTTCGATCCGCAGTCCTTTTTTTCATGCGAGCCCTTGATTCCTGTAGTTTGCCGCGTTCATTATGTGCTCGTGTAGTTGCCGTGCCCGTTGTGCTCGCAACGCTACTATGTTTCATGGGCCCATTATGTCCTTAGTCGTTGTTTGTTGGCATGTGTTCCCTGCGTCAGTGTTTGGGCCTGGTTTTTTCTTTGTCCCCCGATCATGTCACGTCCATGTGAGTTGTTCGACCACCTCAAAAAAATGTAAGTTGTTCATTTGCATTAAAAATGTGAGTTTTTCGTGATTTTCTAAAACAAAACTGTTATAATTTTTTGATTTTTTTTGTACAAATCAGATTGACTATTTGCTAATTCTCTTCACATGATTAATTGTTGTATGGTTCTTGTAATTTGTTCTGTTTGGTGCGCATTGTGGCTTTTGTCCTCCATTTGTCCAGTCGAAACTTTTATACTAAATTGCAAAATCACATCTAGATGATTTTTGATGATGTCTCGTCTAAGTTTTTTACCGGTTGATTTAGTTTTTGTTATTTTTATGCAAGCGCTATCCCCGCCTTGTTGGTCGATGTTTTGTTTGTCACGCATCCTTTTGTTGGTCAGTTTGGCTTCACACTTTTTGGCCAATTATCGTGCCGCGCTGACAAGCCATTTCTCTACGTTGTTTCTAGGCCATGGCGTAGAATTAGAAGAGGCAAGAAAAGTGAAGGTCTATCGTGGTTGTTACCTTCTCTGTCATTTTCATATTGTCTCCCATTTATTCTAAGCTTTATCAAGAAAATTAACAATGTTTCATCTGAGTTGTTGTCCATCGGATCTTGCTATTGTAATCTACTGCAAATTTTTGATCTTGCATGTCGACCGATGTATTCCTCTATTGCGTTGTTCCCTTTTGTTCGTTTGCCGTCCCGTCCATGTTGTACATATGTTTTTTTATTGGGCATTTTTCTACACGCGTTCTTGTGTGCCCATGTCATTTGGCAATGCCGTAGAAGTCAAAGAGGTAGGTTGTGCGCTTGTCCCGGTTGCAAGTCTACCTTCAGACTCATAACTGGGTCCATATTTTGTTTTTCATCCTGGTTGCAAGTCCATCTTTTGCTCGTAACTCGGCTCATAGTTTTAATTGTTATAGTTGCAAATCCACCCTCTACTCACAACTACTCACAACTGCATCATATTTGTGTGTAGTTGTCGCAGTTGCAAGCTCACCATTGACTCATAATTGGGCATGTTGTTTATTTTTTATCCCAGTTGCAAGTCTACCCTTGACTCACAATTAAGCTCAAAGTTTGTAGTTCTCCTAGTAACAAACTCACCGTTGATTCGCAACTCATATCATAATTTTGTACAGTTGTCCCAGTTACAAGTCCACCCTTGATTCACAGCTAGCTACGCCCATAGTTTGTTTTATCCTAGTTGGAAGCCCACCCTTGACCCCAGTTACAAGTCCACCCTTGATTCGCAGCTAGCTACGCCCATAGTTTGTTTTATCCTAGTTGGAAGCCCACCCTTGACTCGCAACTTGGCATGTGTTTGTCTTTCATCCTAGTTGCAAGTTCAGCCTTGACTCGCAACTGTGATTGTAGTTTATTTGATCCCAGTTGCATGTCAACCCTTGACTCACAACTGGGTTCGTAGTTTCGTAGTTGTCTCTGTTGCAAGTACACCTTCGACTCGCAACTAGCCTCATAGTTCTCCCTATTGCAGGCCCACACTCGACTTGCAACTAGACATGTCTTTTGTTTTACACTCCAGTTGCAAGTTGACTCACAACAGGGTCCATACTTTGTTTCATCCCAGTTGCAGGTCGACCATTTACTTGCAACTGGGCGCACTGTTTCATAGTTGTCCTAATTGCAGGTCCATCCTCGACTCGCAGCTAGGTTCATACTTTTGTTGTTGTCAAAGTTGTAAGTTCATCCCCGACTCTAACTAGGCCCATAGTTTTTTGTGGGTGAGGCCCAAAGTTTGTTGTTGTTCTAGTTGCAAGTCCACCCTCAACTCGGACCTGGGTCTCTATTTTGTTTTTCATCTTAGTTGTGAGTCCACTCTCGACTCGCAACTCAGCTCGTAGTATGTTGTTGTCGTATTTACAAGTCCACCCCTGACTCACGGGATGGTGTTGTTTTGTAGTTGCCCTAGTTGCAAGTCCACCATCAACTCGCAACTCGGGGGGTGTTGTTTCTTGTTCTTGTTTCATAGTAGTTGCAATTAGACCCTCGACATGCAACTAGGGGTTTATGTCGACCCAGTTGCAAGTCCACCCTCGACTCGTAACTCGGAGGTGTTGTTTTGTTTTCACCCCAGTTGCAAGTCCACCCCTGACTTGCAACTCGAGGGATGTAGTTTGTAATTGCCCCAGTTGTAAGTCAACCATGTACTCGCAACTCGGGGGGGGGGGGTATTGTTTCTTGTTTGTTTTCACCCTTGTTACAAGTCCACCCCCGAATTGCAACTCAAGGAATGTAGTTTGTAATCGCCCCAGTTGCAAGTCAACCATGTACTCGCAACTCGGGAGGGTGTAGTTTTGTAGTTTCCCTAGTTGCAAGTCCACCCTCGACTCGCAACTCAGGGGGGTGATGTTTTTTGTTCTTTTTTCATAGTAGTTGCAATTAGACCCTCAACAAGCAACTAGGGGTTTCTGTCGGCCCAGTTGCAAGTCCACCCTTGTCTCGCAACTCGGGAGGGTGTTGTTTTGTTTTCACCCCAGTTGCAAGTCCACCCCTCACTTGCAACTCGAGGGATGTAGTTTGTAATCGCCCCAGTTGCAAGTCTACCATGTACTCGCAACTCGGGAGGGTTGTTTGTTGTTTGTTTTCAGCCTAGTTGCAGGTCATCCACCCCAACTTGTAACTAGAGGGATGTAGTTTGTAATCGCCCCAGTTGCAAGTCAACCGTGTACTCGCAACTCGGGAGGGTGTAGTTTTGTAGTTGCCCTAGTTGCAAGTCCACCCTCGAATCGCAACTCGGGGAGATTGTTTTTTTGTTCTTGTTTCATAGTAGTTGCAATTACACCCTCGTCCTACAACTATGGATTTTTGTCGGCCCAGTTGCAAGTCTACCCTCTTCTGCAACTCGGGAGGGTGTTGTTTTGTTTTCACCCCAGTTGCAAGTCCACCCCCGACTTGCAACTCGAGAGATGTAGTTTGTAATCGCCCCAGTTGCAAGTCAACCATGTACTCACAGCTTAGGGAGGGTGTTGTTTGTTTTCACTCCAGTTGCAAGTCCACCCCTGACTTGCAACTCGAGCGATGTAGTTTGTAATCACCCCAGTTGCAAGTCAACCATGTACTCGCAACTCGGGAGGGTGTTGTTTTGTTTTCACCCTAGTTGCAAGTCCACCCCTGACTTGCAACTCGAGGGATGTAGTTTGTAATCGGCCCAGTTGCAAGTCTACCATGTACTCGCAACTCGGGAGGGTTGTTTGTTGTTTGTTTTCAGCCTAGATGCAAGTCATCCACCCCGACTTGCAACTAGAGGGATGTAGTTTGTAATCGCCCCAGTTGCAAGTCAGTCGTGTACTCGCAACTCGGGAGGGTGTAGTTTTGTAGTTTCCCTAGTTGCAAGTCCACCCTCGAATCGTAACTCGGGTGGGGGGGGGGGGTTGTTTTTTTGTTCTTGTTTCATAGTAGTTGCAATTACACCCTCATCCTGCAACTATGGATTTTTGTTGGCCCAGTTGCAAGTCTACCCTCTTCTGCAACTCGGGAGGGTCTTGTTTTGTTTTCACCCCAGTTGCAAGTCCACCCCCGACTTGCAACTCAAGATATGTAGATTGTAATCGTCCCAGTTGCAAGTCAACCATGTACACACAACTTGGGAAGGGTGTTGTTTGTTTTCACTCCAGTTGCAAGTCCACCCTCGACTTGCAACTCGAGCGATGTAGTTTGTAATCACCCCAGTTGCAAGTCAACCATGTACTCGCAACTCGGGATGGTGTTGTTTTGTAGTTGCCCTTGTTGCAAGTCCACCCTCGACTCGCGACTCGGGGGGGGGGGGGGAGGTGTTGTTTCTTGTTCGTGTTTCATAGTAGTTGCAATTAGACCCTCGACTTGAAACTCGGGAGGGTGTTAATTTGTTTTCACCCTAGATGCAACTTGCCCGAACCCACCCTCGATATGCAAGCAAGGATGGACTTGCAGTTGCATGATTCAACCCTTTGTTCCAGTTGCATGTTGTTAATAAATCAACAAGGGCCGCTGTCGGTGTCAAAACCGGCGGATCTCGGGTAGGGGGTCCCGAACTGTGCGTCTAGGCGGATGGTAACAGGAGACAAGGGACACGATGTTTTACCCAAGTTCGGGCCCTCTTGATGGAGGTAAAACCCTACGTCCTGCTTGATTAATATTGATGATGTGTATTACAAGAGTGGATCTACCACGAGATCAAGGAGGCTAAACCCTAGAAGCTAGCCTATGGTATGATTGTTGTAATGGAGGTTATATCCTACGGGCTAAAGCCCTTCGGTTTATATAGACACCAGAGAGGGCTAGGGTTACACAGAGTCGGTTACAATGGTAGGAGATCTACATATCCGTATTGCCAAGCTTGCCACCTACGCCAAGGAAAGTCCCATCCGGACACGGGACGGAGTCTTCAATCTTGTATCTTCGTAGTCTTGGAGTCCGGCGGACGATGATAGTCCGGCTGTCCGGACACCCCCTAGTCCAGGACTCCCTCAGTAGCCCCCGAACCAGGCTTCAATGACGATAAGTCCAGCGCGTATGTAGTCTTCGGCGTTGCAAGGCGGGTTCTCCTTCAAGTTCCATGTACCTGCCGAACAGTGTCCGGATTCCTCATTAATATTGCGCTTCTTGGCTCCCACACCCAATAATGGCCTTCTTCCACGTGTCGCACGAATGCGAAAAGCCAGTGTATCTTTTATGTTTTAGCCCTTAGCTGTGCAAATAACCTGCCTATAAGAGAGGCAAGAATCCAGATCCAAATCGCACCATCCTCCCTCCGCGAATACTCATCGGAGCACCTCTGACCAAGAACCCATTCCATCATGGACCGTCGACGCGGCTCCTCTTCTCGCGCTCCCGGCCCTCTGCCAGGAGATTGGAGGAGATGCTATGTTCCACACAACGAGCTGGTGAAGCTCCAAGTGGGGGGATATCTCCCTCCGGCCTTCATGGTTCCGGTTCGAGCCGGGCTGGCCACCTACCAAGGTGGGAAGCAGGCGGAGGCTACCCCAAGTCCCCACAAAGGGGAGCGGGTATGCTTCGTCCCCTATTTGATAAGGGGACTCAGATTTCCTATACATTCGTTCCTCCGCGGGCTCCTGGAGTTCTATGGGCTCCAGCTCCATCACCTTACGCCCGCCTCCATCCTGCATATCGTGGGTTATGTAGCTCTTTGTGAGCTATTTCTGGGCATCGAGCCCCATTTTGCACTGTGGAAGAGGTTGTTCTGCCTCGTACCCCGCTCTCACGAGGGGTCCATATATCAAGTGGGCGGCACCGAAATATGGCGCATTGCCGGGACCGGATATCCATCCGGAACCCCTAAGAAGGCGTCCGAAGACTGGCCTTCGGAATGGTTTTACATAGAGGACGCTCCGCTGCCGGACCCTGTTCGGATCGGCCTCCCGGAGTTCAGCACTGCTCCCTTGAAGAAACACCTTAGTTGGCGCCCGCGGAGCCCCCAACTGGAGGAAGACAAGAGCGTCCATTATCTGATGGGCCGAATAAGATTATTGGCCCACTCCGGGTTGACCATGATCGGAGTCATGGCAACATGCATTACGCGGGGGGTGCAGCCACTGCAGTACAGGGGCCACCCCATGTGGAATTTCAACGGGGAAGACGATGCCACCCGTTACGGCCGCAAAGGACCGGATTCGGCCGAGGATCTGGTGCAGATCCTGTCCGGCCTGTACAAGGGGGAGAAGGAGGACTTCCTTCAGACGAACCCCTTGAAAGGGTTCTCCATGAATAACCCTCGGCGTTGGGTAAGCGAACACTTTAAGGGTCCGACCCGTGCTTTCGAAGTCTAAGCTTCTCACATTGTGTCTTCGGCGCAGGAACTGCGTCGGACTGTGGAGGACATGATAAGTCCAGCCCCGCAACCCGAGGATCCGGAGAGATCCCGGGATCCGGCCTCCGAAGAGGATCCGGACATAAAGGTGGAGCTAATTGACGAGGTGTTCCACCAGCTCAGCATGGATAATGCTTTAGTCGCCATAACGGCTAACTACCCCAGACTATATCCGGCTTCCCAGGTGATTGCGACCGAAGTCCCGACACCGTTATTCCCTCCTTGTTTATTTCTGACCACCGTATACGATGGCGCTGTGCAGGAGGCGCCTTTAGGGCGGGAAGCTGAGCCTGCGACGGCTGACCAACAAAGGCCAGTCCGGACCAGTAGGCGGAAGAGGAGTGCGGCGCGAACCGAAATGTCGCCGCAAAGGTACAACTCACAATTCATTACTTGGAGCAACGTTCCTAGGAAGCGTTTGAGTGCTCATGAATTTTGTAGGAGAAAAAGCGCCCGCCGGACTGCGGGCGTGGGGGTTGCCAATCCAACCTCTACCAGCCAAGCTCCAGCACCTGGTCTAGAGGGGGAGGCGAGCGCAAGGCGCGAGCCGGATACTCCTCCGACAAAGGATGCCGACAGACTGTCCGCCACCAAGTCTGAGGTGGAGAGCACCATGAACCATAGGCGCCGCCGGACAGTATTTCGTGACGCGTGCTTCTCCCCTAAGGCGTTGAATGCCTTTAACGCGGGGGACGCGTACCTCCGTGCTGCTCAAGATGGTTTTACCGGAGCCACGGAGTAGTACGTAAAAGACATACGGGTAAAAGAATTTAATAGCTATATATGCCAGTAGCCCCCGAGACTTAAAGTAGTTATACTAACTGATTTAAGGATCATTTGAAACACAGGATCTTGCCGAGAAGAATACCCAACTGTCTCAGGAGCTGCAAGAGTACAAGGCCCAACTGGAGGCCGCACTTGCTGCCGTAGGAGGAAACACAGAGACCCCTCCTGGTAACACATTTTTTGAAAAATATAAGCGCTGTGCGGCGTGCGCGTAAGTCTAATAATGACATTGCAGGTGCTGCCGGACAAGATCCGGATAGGCAGGAACTACTGCGCCAGTTGAAGGCCGGCGAGAGGGTGCTGAATAGAGTGCAGCAAGAAAGGAACAAGCTCCAAGATGCCCACGCCCAGCTTGGAGAAGAGCTGAAAGGCGTCCGGGCCGAGCTGTCTGGCTCCGTTAAGGAGAATCGGCGGCTTCGTCGCGGCATCTATAGTAAGTGCTTGAGCGGACTCCTTTGAAAAGAAGAGTTCGGCGAGGAAGTCAATTGACAAAATATGTCTTGTAGGTATACTCACAGGTCGCCCTGCGGAGGAGATGCCCGTATCAACGGGTGATCAACTTCCCGAACTGTTGCAGCTGCTCGAACGAGTTCGGCAGGCAATGATCGGCGTCGTCCAGGCTTTATGGCCAGCCCTCTCCCTACCCGAAGGCCTTGGGGAGCTTGCGGAGCTTGCGGAGAAGCTTCAGGGGGTGCGGCAGCGCTTCCAATTATGGAAGATTTCAGCCTGCCGCCAAGGTGCCAGGGAGGCTTGGGCCATGATGAAGACGTGGTACAAGAAGGCGGATCCCAACCACATGGCCGAGGTCGGACCTGTGGGGCCCGGTGGGAAGGAGATCCCTGTGAGTTTAGTATACGGCCAAGTAGAGTTGGCCGCTAAATTTTCCCAGCGGGACTGTAAATTAGACAGCCTGTTAGACGGGATTGAGGAGGAATACAGTCAGTAAATTTGACAATGTATTTTTAAAATGACATGTGAAATGCCTTCTAGCCGGATTGTAGATCGTTTGTCTTTGCCGACCTTTTCGCTTCAACCTCGGGACCCTAGAGTCCGGAGTGTGTCCGAATACCTGCTCGGTTAAGAAACAACCGGGGTATGCATGGAGACCAGGCGTAGGGGTCATCAATGCTTTATCAGACAAGTGCCCAACTAGTTATGTTATATTACATGGTTAGTAAGAAACATCTTCCAGGGAGAATAGTTCCGTTAAGGGTTCCTTTCCCTGGGAGGCATGCCCTAAAGTGCATGTCCGGACTGCGAAAAAAGCAGAAAAACATCTGGGGGCAGGTAAATAAGTAGGTAAAAAAATCATATTTCAAGTCACCGACCGAATATTCCCTTAAGAACGCTAGCTTTCGACTTCACCCAGTCTGAGGTACACATCCGGCTGACCCGGCAGTAACAATCACAGAGGTGCTCCCTTTACCTCCTAGCCAAACAATCGGGAACGTAGGGGTAAGCACAGGAGCCAGGCAACCCAGCTTGGCCTAAACTTAAGTCATATCGATGCATATAATGGTGAGTAAAAGGTACATGTGGAAGCTTGACACATGTGCTGGGCATGAGGCCCTTACAATTGAGCTTCCGGAAAAGAAGCCCCCAGGTATAATGAGTGCGGATGGCACATCAAGTGTGTGCGAACAATGCGCAAGTAGGCCCTTAAGGGCTTTTTAGTAAAAGGGTTAAGAGAAGAAAGAGAAACAAAAGACAGCCGAAGTGTAAAAATTTGAACGGGGGAAGGGGACTAACTCTGAGTCCAGCGCTAGGCATAGAATCTTCGGAGGCGGGCTGCGTTCCATGGGTTCGGCTCGAGTCGGTTGTCCGACGCATTTCGTAGACGGTATGCTCCGCCGGTCAGGACTTGATCGATAATGAAGGGGCCCTCCCATTTGGGCTTGAGCTTGTCCTTTTTCTTATCTGGCAGGCGTAGAACTAGTTCGCCAACATTATAAGTCTTGGCCCGTACTTCTCTGCTTTGATATCTTCGAGCCTGCTGCTGATAGAATGCGGAACGATCCTTGGCGACGTCGCGTTCTTCCTCCAGTGCGTCCAAGTTGTCCTGCCGATCCAGCTCGGCCTCTCTTTCTTCATACATGCGCACTCGAGGTGAGTCATGAATAATGTCGCAGGGTAGAACTGCCTCTGCGCCGTATACCATAAAAAATGGTGTGAATCCGGTAGTACGGTTGGGCGTTGTCCGCAGCCCCCAGAGCACGGAGTCGAGCTCCTCTACCCAGTGCGTGTCAGATTTCGTAAGTGACCGCACTAGTCTGGGTTTAATGCCGCTCATTATGAGACCATTTGATCGTTCGACTTGACCGTTGGTTTGAGGATGATAGACTGAAGCGTAATCAAGCTTAATGCCCATGTTTTTGCACCATGACTTGACCTCGTCGGCCGTGAAGTTCGTGCCGTTATCGGTGATGATGCTGTGAGGGACACCGTAGCGATGTACTACCCCGGATATAAAGTCTATCACTGGTCCGGACTCTGCCGTTTTGACTGGTTTGGCCTCTATCCATTTGGTGATCTTGTCCACCATGACCAATAGGTACCTTTGCTTGTGGGTTCCCCCTTTAAGGGGTCCAACCATGTCAAGCCCCCAGACCGCGAACGGCCAGGTAATGGGTATAGTTTTGAGGGCGGTGGGTGGCATATGGCTCTGATTAGCAAAGAGCTGGCAACCGACGCATCTTTGGACTAAGTCCTGAGCATCTGCCCGGGCTGTCGGCCAATAAAATCCTGTACGGAATGCCTTTCCTACAAGGGCCCGGGCTGCTGCGTGGTGTCTGCCTAGTCCGGCATGAATTTCAGCCAGGAGGTTTCGCCCTTCCTCTTCGGAGATACATCTTTGAAGGACTCCGGTTGTGCTTTTCTTATAAAGTTCTCCCTCATGGACCTTGTAGGCTTTAGATCGCCGGACGATGCAGCGGGCCTCATTTTGGTCTTTGGGAAGTTCCTACCTAAGCAAGTAGGCTAGGAATGGCTCTGTCCACGGGGCGATTACTGCCACTATGTCGTGGGCTGAAGGTGTTGTGTCATCGGCTGAATCGCCGGTAGGCGCGGTTTTTTCCGGTTTGTCGTTTCCGGACTCCTCTTCCCATAGTACGGATGGCTTGAAGAGCCATTCCAGGAAGATGTTTGGAGGGACAGCGTCACGTTTTGCGCCGATGCGTGCGAGCACGTCGGCTGCTTGGTTATTATCTCGGGCTACGTGATGGAATTCGAGTCCTTCAAAACCGAGCTGACATTTTTAGGACAGCATTGCGATATGCTGCCATTTTCGGATCCTTGGCGTCAAAATCTCCATTTGTTTGGGATATTGCAAGGTTTGAATCCCCGCGCACCTCTAGGCGTTGAATGCCCATGGAGATTGCCATCCGGAGACCATGTAAAAGGGCCTCGTATTCGGCTGCGTTGTTGGAGTCCATGTACATTATTTGAAGTACGTATTGGACTGTGTCCCCGGTCGGGGACGTCAATACGACGCCAGCCCCCAGTCCGGCCAACATTTTAGAGCCGTCGAAGTGCATAATCCAATTGGAGTATGCGCCGTACTCTTTAGAGAGTTCGGCTTCGGTCCATTCAGCGACAAAGTCAGCCAAAACTTGTGACTTTATAGCTCGCCGAGGTTTGTAAGTTATGTCGAATGGTAAGAGCTCAATGGCCCATTTTGCAATCCTGCCCGTTGCTTCGCAGTTATTTATGATGTCATTGAGTGGTACTTCGGAGGCCACTGTTATCGAACACTCTTGAAAGTAGTGTCGGAGCTTCCGGGATGCCATGAACACCGCATATGCTATCTTCTGATAGTGTGGGTAACGGGACTTGCAGGGGGTTAACACAGTGGATACATAATACACTGGTTTTTGAAGAGGGAATTTATGCCCTTCTGTCTCTCGTTCGACGACGAGTACCGCGCTTACAACTTGATGCGTTGCTGCGATGTATAACAACATTGGTTCGCCCAGGTTGGGCGCAGCCAGGACCGGATTTGTTGCCAATATGGCTTTTATTTCTTCGAGTCCGGCAGTGGCAGCATCCGTCCACTCGAAGTGTTCGGTGCGCCTAAGGAGGCGATAGAGGGGCAATGCCTTTTCTCCTAGACGGGAGATAAAGCGGCTTAGAGCCGCCACGCATCCAGTCAATTTTTGTATTTGCTTGAGGTCTTTTGGGATATCTAGTTGTGACAGAGCTCGGATCTTGGCTGGGTTTGCTTCAATTCCTCTACCGGATACAATGAAGCCTAGTAGCTTTCCGGCTGGTACGCCGAAAACGCATTTTTCCAGGTTCAGCTTGATGTCATATGCTCTGAGGTTGTCGAATGTGAGCCTCAAGTCGTCTACTAGAGTTTCGACGTGTTTGGTTTTGACGACTACGTCGTCTACGTATGCCTCTACTGTTTTGCCGATCTGGGTGGCCAGACATGTTTGAATCATGCGCTGATAAGTTGCGCCGGCGTTTTTAAGTCCGAAGGGCATCGTGTTGAAGCAGAATGGTCCATATGGAGTGATGAATGCCGTTGCAGCTTGGTCTGCTTCCGCCATCTTAATTTGATGGTATCCGGAGTATGCGTCAAGGAAGCACAATGAATCGTGTCCTGCAGTAGCATCGATTATCTGGTCGATGCGGGGGAGGGGGAAGGGATCCTTTGAGCAGGCCTTGTTGAGGTCTTTAAAATCGACGCATAGGCGCCAGGATTTGTCCTTCTTTGGTACCATTACCAGATTTGCTAGCCAATCCGGATGTTTGATATCTTTGATGAATCCGGCTTTCAGTAGTTTGGCTAGCTCTTCTCCCATTGCCTGTCTTTTGGATTCGGAAAATCGTCGAAGAGCCTGTTTGACTGGCTTGAATCCTTTTAGGATGTTTAGGCTGTGTTCTGCCAATCTGCGTGGGATTCCGGGCATGTCCGAGGGGTGCCAGGCAAAAATGTCCCAATTTTCCCGAAGGAATTCTCGCAGTGCGGCGTCTACATCAGGGTTCAATTGTGCCCTGATGGAGGCCGTCTTTGTTGGGTCCGTTGGGTGGACCTAGAATTTTATTATTTCGTCCACTGGTTTAAAGGAAGTGGACTTGGATCTCTTATCGAGTATCACGTCGTTCCTATTCACCGTAGAGCACAGCGCGGTGAGTTCTTCTGCCGCTAGGGCTTCGGATAGGGCCTCCAGGGCTAATGCGGCTGTCTTGTTTTCGGCGCGGAGTGCTATGTCTGGATCACTAACGAGAGTGATTATTCCCCCGGGCCTAGGCATTTTGAGCCTCATGTACCCGTAATGGGGTACGGCTTGAAAAATTGTGAATGCCTCTCGTCCTAGTATAGCGTGATATCCGCTGTTGAACGGGGCCACTTGGAACGTGACTTCTTCAGATCTGTAATTGTCCGGCGAGCCGAACACCACATCGAGTGTGATTTTTCCTGTGCAGCGCGCTTCCCGGCTAGGGATTATTCCTCTGAAGGTTGTGTTGCTTCGCTCAATGCGGCTCCAGTCTATTTCCATTTTTTGAAGGGTTTCCTCGTAGATGAGGTTTAATCCGCTGCCGCCATCCATGAGGACCTTTGTAAGTCGAAAGCCATCCACTATTGGACTAAGTACCAGTGCGGCAGGTGCTCGGGCCGTTCGGAATTTAGGTTCGTCGCTGGCGTTGAAGGTGATGGCAGTGTCGCTCCATGGATTTGTTGTTGCTACTTGGTAGACTTCGGCGAGGCTGCGGATTGTTCTTTTCCGCATATTATTTGATGCGAAAGTCTCGAAGACTGTTGATACCGTACCGGTATTGTTGTAGTGGTTTTCCGGGGCTAGAAGCTCCTCGCCACTTTTGGCCACCTGCCGTAATATCCAACATGCTCGAAGGCTATGTGTTGGGACGACGCCTTCTGTACTGTGAATTTTACAGGGTCCGCTAAGCCATCCCTCCAGTACGGTTCCGTACCCTCTATGGGGTTTTTGCTTTTTTATTTTTGTGACCGGTGCCTGAGTGTAATGCACTCTTTTGTTGCGGACTAGGGTTATATTCGGGGCCGGATTGTCCCAAAATTTATTTTCGGTTTTCCGGAAACTCTCCATCGCACAGTACTTTCATACTATGGACGCCAAGTCGGCGAAGCGTGTAATTTCACGACGGCTGACGGCGTTCCGGATTCCCTCGTCCGTGCAATTATTGCAAAAAATTGAGATTGCATTTTCTTCTCGGCAGTCCTTTATCTTGTCCATAACCAGGAGGAAGCTGGCCCAGTAGTGATGTACTGTTTCAGCGGGCTCTTGCCGGATTAGAGATAGATCGCATATGTCTGGGCTGGTGGGTGGAATTAAGTCCGGAACCCTACCCGTCTCGAGGCTCGAAGGCCGGAAAGTTTCCAAATTTGGAAGCTTGGATTGCTGGATGTTGTCCAACGAGTCCGGAACGATGCCTGACTTTAAGTTCAGTGCTCGATCGAAGTCCGTCCCTCCGCGGGAATCCGGCATGGAGGGTTCAGGAGCCCGGACATGGCTAGTTTTCAACACAGGAGAAGAGTCGCCGCATTGTTCTTCTACCACTACAACGTGGTGGGTGACCTGGGGAGAGTTAATCTTTCTCAGATCGGTTTTAAGCCCAATCTGATTGTAGTCTGTAGCGACTCCCAGGGCGGCGATGCGATCCAAGAGCTCGTTGACAGACGAGAGCTCTATTGGATCCAGCTGCTCGGCAAATTCCGAGCTGACGTGAAGATTGCTTTTGACGACTTGAGAAGTCATTGTCGAAGCGGTGGCCGAACAGGCGGTCATAAGAAAACCACCTAGCCGTATAATTTGGCCGGCGGCCAAAGCTCCTTCGGCGAAAATACCGTCTTTGAAGACGGGAGAAGGCATCCTTCCTATCGGCGACGGCACAGAGGAACTCTCAATGAAAGCACCAATGTCGGTGTCAAAACCGGCGGATCTCGGGTAGGGGGTCCCGAACTGTGCGTCTAGGCGGATGGTAACAGGAGACAAGGGACACGATGTTTTACCCAGGTTCGGGCCCTCTTGATGGAGGTAAAACCCTACGTCCTGCTTGATTAATATTGATGATGTGTATTACAAGAGTGGATCTACCACGAGATCAAGGAGGCTAAACCCTAGAAGCTAGCCTATGGTATGATTGTTGTAATGGAGGTTATATCATACGGACTAAAGCCCTCCGGTTTATATAGACACCGGAGAGGGCTAGGGTTACACAGAGTCGGTTACAATGGTAGGAGATCTACATATCCGTATTGCCAAGCTTGCCTTCTACGCCAAGGAAAGTCCCATCCAGACACGGGACGGAGTCTTCAATCTTGTATCTTCGTAGTCTTGGAGTCCGGCGGACGATGATAGTCCGGCTGTCCGGACACCCCCTAGTCCAGGACTCCCTCAGCCGCTAATACCTACAATAAGGACCTCGGGGGGCGCTGATACAATCACTAAGCTTAGCAGTCGGTCACTATTGGCTCATAGTAGGTTGGACCTTTAGTCTTGTTAGCGAGTGTTTTTTGGGAAGCGATCGAGGATTCCTAGGAGCGAGTTGTGGTTTGGGGATCCGGTTTTAGGAACCTTTTGGTGGTTTCGGATGGTTGCAACTAGCTTTTTTGTTCTCTTTTTGTCTATATTTCTCTTTTGGGGTTTCTGGTTATTCTTTTGGTTTTTTATTTGTTTTTTTCATTATTTTTCTTATTTTCCTTTATATTTTGTTTTTAAACTTGTTGAACCTTTTTTCAAATATATGAACAATTTTAAATTCATGAACATTTTGGAACTTTGTGATTTATTTATTTTGAATCGGCGGCCATTTTCTGAATCCAGAACAATTTTTAACACTTTTGGATGCACGATCAATTGTTCAGTATGTGTTTTGAAAACATTTAGTGTATATTATAAAAATGTTTTACCGTATATTTAAAATGGTTCTACATATATTAAAAAAATTAAGTTTGTATTGAAAGAAATTAGTGTGTATTAAAAAAGTTCAGTGAATATAATTTAAAAGGTTCATTGTATCTAAAAAAGTTCACTGTATATTTAAAAAATTAAATGTATATTACCACAAATTCGTGAATATGTTCCTGATTTTTTTTATCAAACTTTATCTTTTATTGAAATTTAATGCATAAAATATAAAGAGTGGAACGGAAAAGCAAAAACAAAAAGGCAAAAAAAATCATTTATAGCCTACTAGAAGCTAGCGATCAGAGACATGCCGCTAAATAGATGGCAATAAAATGCAAAAACCAACAAATCGATGGTAGAGCTACTTTATTTTCACTGATATACATCTGATCACTAGCTTTTCTTGAAAAAAAAATCGGGTCGCTAGCTTCGAGTTGTGACGCAAGACAACTTACCAAGGTGCTTGCTGCTTCCCCGTGCGTCGCCATCGGATCTAATATGATCTAATATGATCTAACATGTAGCAAGAAGAAATCTTCGGCTGGCTGATGCACACATAAAAAGCTAGCTTCCTGCCGGTACACACTACAAACTGTCGGGCGATAGGCCGGCCCACCGAGGCGGAAGTGAGCGCAAGACTGTTTCGTTTGTTTCAGCCTGTATGACAAATCAAAATTGGACAAACAAGATAAACAATGAGGAGGTGGTGTTGACATCATACTTAGATGTGAGATATTATGTCACATCTAGATGCAATATAATCTTCTGTGCTTACATACATGATTTATTTGCCTTACATACATGAGTTTTCCGCATGTTATATCAATGGACCGGGCCATACATACAAATGTAAAGATCACTCCACACAAGTGTGAGAAAAAAAACTGAGCATGGGGGAGCCATGTCCCCAGCTCGCCCTCGGCCAGCTCCGTCTCTGCTTCAACTCACCCATCCTTCACCTCAAACTCTTTCCCCCATGCTTCTTTGATCAAATAGTCGCCTGGCGTTTTCATAAACACATTCGCCTCCTTGATTGGTGTTTATTCTGATTACGTATACGGATGTGCCATGTGTCCTCTTGATTTTATTGTGGGAGAAGGAAACATATGTTATCAAAGATAGAAATTAGTGATAATATTAATCACAATTATAAGTTGTCATGTTTTTTCTGACAATCTCGCAAATAAAGCACTTTCAAGGCAATTTTATCATTAGAAACCTTGTGATAGCATCCGGCTACCCTATCAATTGTTAGGAACTCTCCCACCTTCCCACTTCTTCGTTGTCCTTTCATTCAATTCACACATGGTTTCATTCAATTCACACATGGGGCGTTTTTTTAGACCATACATCCTTTATCCGTGCATATTTTGACATCACGAACTGTGACATTGTTATTTTACAATTATCAGGCATCAAGTTTTTTGGACTCACATATAAATTGTTTCAAGGAAATTTTATCGTCAAAAAACTATATGATTTTGTTTTGATGAGTGGCCTCTTTTTCCCCCCTTCCATCTGGTTAGCATCAAACTTTTCGTTTAGAATTTGGTGAGCAGAAAACATACCGAACACTTCATAAGTCATCTGAACATATTGATAGTGTATCATTATTATGATGATGTATGTACACATAATTGCCATGCTAGACCTAAGGCTCAATCAAATTATTATTCACTATCAAGTGAAACACTAACTCTAATTAACATTTCGACATAAACTTGATTAAATCATTGAACGTAAAGTAAGCCACCTCAGTAATCTATGCAAAGAAGTTGCACGTTGTCCCATAAACCCCTTCCATTTCGTAGAAGCCGCCGTGGCCATGGCCAACGCCATGATCGGCTTGGTTGTAGCCATAGCCAGCGCTAAGGTTATTGTAGCCATAGCCAGCGCCAAGGTTATTGTAGCCGTAGCCATGGTTAAAAGGCAGAGGTGGCTGCGGTGGCGGCATCATCGGTGCAAGCGCATAGCTGACGTTACCGCCCGTCAACGTCATCGTCGTGTCTACGGAGACATCATTGCTGCCGCCGCCAGTGCCGTCACCAGTGAACGGGCCGGAGCCGCCGAGGTAGTGGAAGAGGCTGCTGGCGTCGCTGCCCGTCAGCCTCATCGTCGTCGCGTCCATGGCCACCTCTTGGCTGCGGGTGCCGTCGGCGGGGAAGGTGCCGGAGCCATGGTAGTCGAAGAGGTTATTGCTGTAGCCGCCACCCGTCAGCTTCATCGTGGTGTCCATGGCCACCTCTTCGTGACCGCCGGCGGACGGGTCCCCCGTGTACGACGAGCCGGGGCCAAGGTAGCCGAGGAGGCCGGCGTGGCCGGCCGTGCACTGCTGCATCATGGCGTCCTGGGCGAAGATCTCGTGCGCGCGCATCCCGGCCTCCGCTTGGACCCTCTCGAGTGCGGCCAGCGCGGCCTCGAGCTCCGGCAGCTCCCAGCGCCGCATGTCGCCGTCGATCCAGACACCGGCGGCGCGTACCTCCTCCTGAAGCTCCTTGCCCCTGCGCGCCTCCGCGTCGCGGGCCTTGATCAGCTCCTCCTCCTGGCGAAGGAGCTCGCTCAGATCCGTCCGCTGGCTCGCCGCCTCCGCCTCCGCGTCGCCGGAGGACGAGAGGAGGAAGCGGTCGAGGACGGCGTCGACGGAGGTGTGGCCGTAGGTGTAGGGCTTGCCGGCGGGGGAGAAGACGATGAGCGCCACCTGCGCGCCGCAGAGCACGGAGAGCTCGAAGGCCTTCTTGACGAGGCCCTTGCGGCGCTTGGAGAAGCAGACCTGCAGCCGGTTCGCGTCCTCGATGCGCTCCATCGGGATCTTCTTGCGCCCCTGCGTCAGCTTCTTCGTCCCCCCTTCCTCCCCGCCGCCCCTCTCCGCCGCCCTGACCATTCTCCACGACGCACGCCGGAGCGATCGGTCGATGGCGAGGGCGCGTTCGCGTGTATGGAGAGAGGCAGAGCTGTCGGTCTACGTGGCACGTGCGATGCAGAGGACGCCCCCACGTATATATAGGAGGTAGGAGGCCAAGGAAAGGAAGGAATGATTTTCACCAGAGAGGAAGGATCCCGACGACATTGTGATTGATTGACCGATGCACAGATCGTGAGTTTTTCTGATCTGTCAATCAGTAGAGAATGCTGGGTTGGATGATCAGGTTGTCGCGGCGGAGTTTCCATGTTCACGCCGAGAAATCGAATTTCTGGCCAACGGTCGGTCGCCTCGCCGGCGACACTGCGGCCGGGGCCGTCGGAGCGGGGCCGGATTGCACGGTGCTTTCTCTCGTGGCAGGTAGGTGTAGCATCAGACGTCGCGTGCGCATGCAAACCGAATGCGATCGACACGTAGTACGTGGTAGTAAACCGACGAGTGTACCGGTACCACTTAACGTGCAAAGTACGTTGCACGCGTCTCGCCGTTGAATGCGCTCGGTTTCCCGGTGAGATCAAGCACGCGATCCGGTCAGAGTGAACGGGCTAGAGACCTTGAGTAGTAGTACGAGCTAGGCGACTGGTTTGGTTTGGTTTGGATCTGAAATCACCGTTCATAGCTTGACCATACAGAGATTTTTTTTTAAAAATTATTTGAATTGCTTACCACATGTGTCACGTGGTCACCATACAATGTGTCATGTGGTCACCATGCAAAGAATTAATACAAAACCCACCACTGTTGTATTTTGATAGGAAATGCTTGCTTTGTATTATACTCCCTACGAAAGTACTCCTATATAAAAAGGGTTGATTTCGTCTTAAGCATGCGTTCTTGCATTGTAATTTTTCCTCCTCTATATGGTGTATATTGTCTACATGGTATCCAACTTATATCAACCTTGCGATGTTTCACATACAAGTGATAAATTATTATTTCGGAAAGAAAAGACATGACTGATAAATTTAGATGAATATGTTTGTTTGTATTTTCAAGAAAAACTCAAAAAAGATTTTCACCCTACTTTACAAATAGAGCCATCATCATATCCATACATCAAGTTCAAGTGTAACGAAATAAAGTAGTCTACTAGGTCATCAACACAAACACGCCCAAGAAAAGTACGAGAGAAGTAAAAAAAAAGTCCATCAAGTGGCCACAGACTAAGGGGCCTGCCGCAAGGACAGGCGAGCGGCAACATGCATCACGTCCATCATAACTCATAAGTCCCAGACGCTCACGGCCGCATTGCCTAGACATCGGGTACCACTGCTGCAAAATGCAAGGAATTTGAAAATCGAGTCAGAAGCCCGTCTAAGAAAGACCCTCTCAATCACCATCTTATTGCACGTTGTCCATAGTGTCCAAGCTAGCACCACAAACACAAGCCAGAAGAGATGTCTTCTCCTACCGGTCTGGTTGACTCTGCGTTGAAGGAACTCAGCCAGGTCCAGGGCCTCCCAATGAAGTCCTAGAGCCTCACAGACAAAACTCCAAAGAATTCTTGTTGTCATGCAAGAGTAGAGGATGTGGGTCCCCATCTCCGGGACTCCACAAATAGGGCACAACCCATCCCCCGGTCCGTATCCCCTGATCACCTCTGTCCCAGATGTGAGCTGGTCCCTCAAACAATTGCAAACAAATTTTTTTGATCTTCAAGGTCAAGGGTGCTTTTTCCATAACGGAGGTAATAGTCAGTCGATGGCACAGAGCATGGTAGGCCGAGGCAACAGAGAAAACACCCGAAGGGGCAAGATGTTAGGAAACGGTGTCCGGATATTCCACAAGCACTGGCGGTAGGGAAGCCAGCAAATTAGTCCACTCTACGGTCCCGACGTGCTCAAATGACCGCCGGAACAAGATGTTCCAATGGCCATTGTGGGCAGCCTTAGAGACTAACACCACAGGATCCGAACAAAGGGCAAACAAGTTAGGAAACCCCATACATAACGGGGCTCCACCTATCCATGAGTCAAGCCAAAATAGAGTCCCCTCTTCATTGCCAATAGAGAAGGATAACCCTAGACGGATCTCCTGCTTGATCCATTGGATGGACTTCCAGAACTGGGATCCGTCCATAGATGAACAGGCAAGGAGTGGCTCGCCTCACAAATACTTGGCTTGAAGAAGCGACGACAGACCCCCTCCCCTCTAGAGGATCCGTTAGAGCCAACGCAACATGAGGTCCACGTTCATGCATGCGTCATGACGCAAGGATGCCTACCCCTCCCAGGTCTTTGGCATACAGTTGTCAGCCACTCTACCATATGGTATTTTGTCGGCCATTCATTATCTGCCAGAATGGGAGGGGTCTTTATCAAATGAGTTGTGTACCCCCCTTGAAAGTGCAACTATCCCTAGGTGGTTTTGGTAATTCCTAACAACATATAGCTCATTGAGCTAACATCATTCCAAGATGAATATTTCAGGAAAAGCTCAATGAATGGCATGGCATGGATGAGAAAAGTGGATCCCTCAAAATGCTAAGGACAAAAGGATTGGCTCAAGTTCAAAAGCTCAAGACTCTACATTTTATATCTTAGTGATCCAAGATCACATTGAGTCTATAGGAAAAGCCAATACTATCAAGGAGGGATGAGGTGTTTCTTAATGAGTTTCTTGCTCCACAGTGCTTAGTGATATGCTCCAAAACCCTCAACTATTTTCTCACATCCACATATGACCTAAACCAAAAGTCAAACTCGGCCCTACCGATTCTTTCTATCCGGCACCACCGAGTTCAGATGTCATAGCCACTGCCACAAACCCTAGGCAAATCAGTCTCACCGAGATGGGATTGTAATCTCTCTGTTTCCCTTCGTAATGTTTCGGTACCACCGAGATGAGCGATCAGTCCCACCGAGATTGCAATGTAAACTCCATGATTGCTTTTCGTAACATTTCGGTCCCACCGAAATTAGCGAACTGGTCCCACCGAGTTTACCTGACCAACTCTCTGGTTAGCTTATTACCAAAATCGGTCTCACTAAGTTTGTGTAATCGGTCTCACCGAGATTATGTTATGCCCTAACCCTAACCATATCGGTCCTACCGAGTTGCATGTCGGTCCCACCGAAAATCCTAACGGTCACTAGATTTGTTGAATCGGTCCGACCGAGTTTATCAATTCGGTCCCACCAAGTTTGGCAAGTTGTGTGTAACGGTTAGATTTTGTGTGGAGGCTATAAATACCCCTCCACCTCCTCTTCATTCATGGAGAGAGCCATCGGAACAAACCTACACTTCCAACTTGCTGTTTCTGAGAGAGAACCACCTACTCATGTGTTGAGGCCAAGATATTCCATTCCTACCATATGAATCTTGATCTCTAGCCTTCCCCAAGTTGCTTTCCACTCAAATCTTCTTTCCACCAAATCCAAATCCTGTTAGAGAGAGTTGAGTGTTGGGGAGACTATCATTTGAAGCACAAGAGCAAGGAGTTCATCATCAACACACCATTTGTTACTTCTTGGAGACTGGTGTCTCCTAGATTGGCTAGGTGTCACTTGGGAGCCTCCGACAAGATTGTGGAGTTGAACTAAGGAGTTTGTAAGGGCAAGGACTCGTGAGGCAAGTCCTTCATGGGCGACGGCCATGGTGGGATAGCCAAGGTTGCTTCTTCGTGGACCCTTCATGGGTGGAGCCCTCCGTGGACTCGCGCAACAGTTACCCTTCGTGGGTTGAAGTCTCCATCAACATGGATGTACGATAGCACCACCTATCGGAACCACGACAAAAACATCCGTGTCTCCAATTGCGTTTGAATTCTCCAAACCCTTCCCTTTACATTCTTGCAAGTTGCATGCTTTACTTTCGCTGCTCATATACTCTTTGCATGCTTGCTTGAATTGTGTTAAGATTGCTTGACTTGTGCTAAGATAGCTAAAATCTGCCGAAGACTAAAATTGGGAAAAGGATAAGTTTTTATTTGGTCAAGTAGTCTAATCACCCCCCCTCTAGACATACTTTCGATCCTACAAGTGGTATCAGAGCCAGGTTTCCATTTGCTTTGATTTCCATAGCTTTTGGTGGTCATAGCCTTGGTTTCACAACCTAAGAGAGTATGGCGTCTAGCGAGGGAAATTATCACCGTAGAGGTCCTTACTTTGATGGTACTAATTTTGCTAGTTGAAAGCATAAGATGAAAATGCATATTCTTGGACATAACCCCGTCGTTTGGGCTATTGTGTGTATTGGCTTGCAAGGTGAATTCTTTGATGGGAGAGAACCGAACCGTGAAGCTAGCGCGGAAGAGTTGAAGATGCTGCAATACAACGCTCAAGCTTGTGATATCCTCTTCAACGGATTATGCCCCGAAGAATTCAACAAAATCAGCCGTCTTGAGAATACAAAGGAAATTTGGGATACTTTGATCGATATGCATGAAGGTACCGACTCCGTCAAGGAATCCAAGTTGGATGTGCTCCAAAGTCAACTTGACAAGTTCAAAATGAAGGATGGTGAAGGTGTCGCTGAAATGTACTCTAGGCTTGCTCTTATCACAAATGAGATTGCCGGCTTAGGAAGTAAAGAGATGTCCGACAAATTCATCATCAAGAAGATCCTAAGAGCTTTGGACGGAACATATGATATCGTGCGCACATTGATCCAAATGATGCCCAATTACAAAGATCTCAAGCCAACGGAAGTCATTGGAAGAATTGTTGCTCATGAGATGTCACTCAAGGATAAGGAGGAACTTCACAACAAGTCAAGTGGTGCTTACAAAGCCTCATGTGAAGCCCCTACTTCATCAAGTGAGAAACAAACCTTCAATGAAGAATTGAGCTTAATGGTGAAGAACTTCAACAAATTCTCCAAGAATAGAAGCAAAGAGAGAAGCTCCAAGTCAAGGTCCTACAATGACAAAAGATCTTCTAGTCGAGAGCGCAATTGCTACAATTGTGGGAGACCCGAACACTATTCCAATGAGTGTACGACACCCTACAAAAGAAGAGAAGAATCATCCAAGAGGAGAAGTAGAAGAGAAGAATCACCACCAAGAGAAAGGAGGAGTAGAGATGATCGTTATGAACGAAGAACATCCCGGAGAAGCAAGGATTCAGAAAGGAAGGACAAGTCATCAAGGAGCTACACAAAACGAAGACATCAAGCTCATGTTGGTGAATGGGTATCTGGCTCCGACTCCAACAATCACTCCGAGAGAAGCTATCACTCCGACTCCAAATATATTCAAGATGAAGGTGTTGCCGGTCTAGCACTTGTGTCAACCAACTCCTACGACATATTTGATTCGCCAAATGAAGGACTTGGAAGATGCTTCATGGCTAAAGTCCCAAAGGTAACACACCCCGAGTATGTTGATTTCAATAGTGATGAAGATGACTTGCTAGGTGATGATGATTTACTTGTTGACAACTCTAGTGATGAATACTATGATGAAACGTCAATTAATCATGCTAATCAAGATAAAACGAATGGAAATGATAAGGAGAAGATTGAGCTTCTAACTAAACACTCTTAAGTTAGCTCATGAAACTATCTTAGAAGATCATCGAGAACTTTTAAGGACTCATGAGAAGTTACGCTTTGAAAAGCTCAACCTTGAGCAAGAGCATGAGTTCTTAAAGGCAATCAATGATGATCTCCATAAGAAAAGTTCTTCTTACATTGCCAAGCGTTTACTCTTATCTACTTACATGCCTCAAGTCAAGTCCATTAACAAGAACAAGAAGGATTCTTCCTCTAGTAGTAACAATAATCATGCTAAATCCAATGTTGTTGCTTCTAGTAGTTCTCTTGATTCCACTAATGATTCTCTTAGCCAAGTTACACTTGAGCAAGAAAATAGCTTATTGAAGGGAATAATAGAGAAAGGTGTTTACAAGAGCCTTGCCGGGAGTAAGCAATTTGAGGAAATTGTACGCAAGCAAGGAAGGCACCGGAAGAACCAAGATGTTAGTTTTGAACGAAAGTTCAATGCCAATGGAGTTGAGTGGGAAGAAGATCAATACCCCAAGACAAAGTTTGTTCCTCAACAAGAGAAGTATGATCCTACTTCCTTCAAGGGGACACAAGCTCAAGATGATCTTCCACCACAAGACCACAAGCAAAAAGGCAAGGATAAGCTTCAAGAGGAGATTGATGCATTTGAAGAAGCTCCTAAGGCCCTGGTCAAGTGGGTTCCCAAGACTACATCAAGCTCTACTTCATCAAGTACAACTACAACTCCAAGGATTCCCATCAAGATGATGTGGATCCCGAAGAAGAAGAACTAGAGAGTTCTTGAGGGTGACTCCGCCAACATATTTCACTCATATCATTTTGGCAACAACAAGTGCAATCAACTTCCACATCTTGCACTAGTTCAAGGAGTCACAAACCCTCTTGTTGGTAAGACAGGGGACAAGGTAACCTAATGCTTTCATAGACATCATCTTGTGTGTGCATCACTCTATGTCTATGGATATCCTTGTTTGTTCCTTGTGGGACTAACCCGTGTAGGTATTGAAAGTGCAACTCACTCCAAAGGATTGCTCCAAATGATCTTCATCAACATTGAGCATCCACATCTTCAACACCTACATGAAGTCATCATCGACAAAACCCAAGGTTAGTTCATCCCTCTAAGGGGGGATCTCACATCTAGGGGGAGCTTAACTCTAAGAATTGAATCAAAGCAACTCTAATGGTGTGAACACATCAATGCATTATGTAAAAGTGGTAACCCCACTTGAGCTTAAACGATGAGTATGACCTATGATCAAATGTTCTTATTTGACTCCTAAGTCAATATACTCATATATAGATGACCTAGTCATCGCCAATTGTTTGATAGATGCTAGAATTGGTTGTGCATGCTTTGCCACATATTTTATTTGCCATTTTATTGTGTGAGCATGTTGGTTGCATATTTCACTCATTCGAGGACATCCACTTGTTGCTTTGATAGATTGGCTTCTTTTTCTTTTGCCAAGTGGATGGACAAGAATGCCTAAGAACCTTCTCTAGCTATCTATGCTATTCTTATCTCAAACTATATTCATGCTACATCACAAAATTTGATCAAGTCAGATTCAAACCACTTTGTGTGAGGAGCACTCGGAGTCCCCGATTTGTCATAGACTTAAACTTCCAAAACTTCTTTGTGCGTTTCGGTCTGACCGATTCTTCCATTTCAGTCATACCGAGATCACTAAGTCGATCTAGGTTTTCAATCTCGGTGCAACTGATTTGAACTTTTCGGTCACACCGAGTTGCTGTAATTGTCAACAGTTATGCATCTCGGTGCCACCGAGTTGTTCCATTCGGTCACACCGACAGGGTTGGGCTATATATACCCACGGGCAAAAATTTGGAAACTTTCTCCGAACTCTTTCGCCCGCGCATAGCTCGCTCTGCCTCCAGGGTCTCCGGATCATCCTCCTCGTCGCCAGCCGCCTCCAGTCGCTGGTCTCCGCCGTCGTCAACCGAAATCATCCCCGCCGTTGCCGCCGTAGTGAGTTCATCGCTGAACTAGGGTATGGACTCGATCACTGTGCTATCCCCGTCCGATTCCTAGCACATTGTGTTCTTCATGAATCTTGCCACGATTGAAACTATTCTATCCAGTCAAAACACTCCATAGATTAGAGGTGAATTGAAAATTTAGGGTTTGGTTTCCACCGAAACCATCTCAGACCCACCGAGTTGTAGAACTCGGTTCCACCGATTCGACTAAGGCCATTGCACAAGTGATTCTTGGTCTGACCGAGAATTGCAAATCGATGTGACCGAGTTCAAGACTTTGTGAAACCCTAGCAGTCTTGGTGCCACCGAACTGTGACTCGGTCTGACCGAGTTCACTAGTTTAGGTTCCAAAAGCTGCTTCGGTATCACCGAGTTTACAAATCGGTTGATCCGAAATGCTTTCTGTGGAAAATTAAAACTAAGTTTTTGACTCATTCTTTTGCAAAAACCTCTGTATTTTTTGATGCTCATCCACTCTATCTTATCTATATCTATTCACAGGGTCTGCAGTCAATGCAACATGTCTGATCAAAGTGACAGCCAGAACAGGGAAGAGGAGCAAATTCAAATGAGTGAAGGCACTAGTCCCTCTAGCACCTCTGATGATGGTAGCAGGAGCACCCCAAGCAACTTACCCAAAGCTGCCACCAGGGCCAGAAAGAAGAAAACCTCAGAATCTGAGGATGAAGACTATGTGGCAGTTGAGGATGAGGCCACTTCCAAGAAGAAAGTTCTCAAAAAGGAGTATGGCATAGTGCTACCTCTTGAGCACTGCGTTGGATTTCCCCGAAGAGGAGAGGATGATGCAGCAAAGTAGCGTAAGTATTTCCCTCAGTTTTTGAGAACCAAGGTATCAATCCAGTAAGAGACCACGCACAAGTCCCTCGTACCTACACAAAACGATAGCAACTCGCAACCAACGCGATTAGGGGTTGTCAATCCCTTCACGGTCACTTACGATAGTGAGATCTGATAGAGAAGATAAATAATGTTTTTGGTATTTTTGATAGATAGATGCAAAGTAAAAATTAAAAGGCAAAGTAAAAACAAAGCAAGTAAATAAAGTGATAAAGATTGATATGATGATAATAGATCTGGGGGCCATAGGTTTCACTAGTGGCTTCTCTCAAGAGCATAAGTATTCTACGGTGGGTGAACAAATTACTGTTGAGCAATTGATAGAATTGAGCATAGTTATGAGTATATCTAGGCAATGATCATGTATATAGGCATCACGTCCAATACAAGTAGATCGAAATGATTCTGCATCTACTACTATTACTCCACTCATCGACCGCTATCCAACATGCATCTAGAGTATTAAGTAAAAATAGAGTAACGCCTTAAGCAAGATGACATGATGTAGAGGGATAAATTCATACAATATGATAAAAACCCCATCTTGTTATCCTTGATGGCAACAATACAATACGTGCCTTACTGCCCCTTCTGTCACTGGGAAAGGACACCGCAAGATTGAACCCAAAGCTAAGCACTTCTCCCATTGCAAGAACTACCAATCTAGTTGGCCAAACCAAAAAGGATAATTCGAAGAGACTTGCAAAGATAACTCAATCATACATAAAAGAATTTAGAGAAGAATCAAATATTTTCCATAGATAATACTGGATCATAAACCCACAATTCATCGGTCTCAACAAACACACCACAAAAAGAAGATTACATCGAATAGATCTCCACGAGAGAGGGGGAGAACATTGTATTGAGATCCAAAAAGAGAGAAGAAGCCATCTAGCTACTAGCTATGGACCCGAAGGTCTGAAGTAAACTACTCACACTTCATCGGAGGGGCTATGGTGTTGATGTAGAAGCCCTCCGTGGTGGATGCCCCCTCCGGCGGAGCTCCGGAACAGGCCCCAAGATGGGATCTCATGGATATAGAAGGTTGCGGTGGTGGAATTAGGTTTTTGGCTTCTGTTCTGATCGTACGGGGATACGTAGGTATATATAGGAGGAAGGAGTACGTCGGTGGAGCGTCAGGGGGCCCATGAGGTAGGGGGGCGCGCCCAGTGGGGCGCGCCCTCCACCCTCGTGACCAACCTCTGGCACTTCTTGGAGTAGGGTCCAAGTCTCCTAGATCACGTTCGGTTGGAAAATCACGTTCCCGAAGGTTTCATTCCGTTTGGACTCCGTTTGATATTCCGTTTCTTCCAAACACTGAAATAGGCAAAAAAACAGCAATTCTGGGCTGGGCCTCCGGTTAATAGGTTAGTCCCAAAAATAATATAGAAGTGGAAAATAAAGCCCAATATAGTCCAAAACAGTAGATAAAGTAGCATGGAGCAATCAAAAATTATAGATACATTGGAGACGTATCAAGCATCCCCAAGCTTAATTCCTGCTCGTCCTCGAGTAGGTAAATTATAAAAAAGAATTTTTGATGCAGAGTGATACTTTGGCATAATTTCAATGCAAATCTTCTTAATTGTGATATGAATATTCAGATCCGAAAGATTCAAGACAAAAGTTCATATTGACACAAAAATAATAATACTTCAAGCATACTAATCAAAGCAATCATGTCTTCTCAAAATAACATGGCAAAAGAAAGTTCATCTCTACAAAATCATATAGTTAGGCTATGCTTCATTT
Source organism: Triticum aestivum (assembly GCF_018294505.1). Taxonomy (NCBI): domain Eukaryota; kingdom Viridiplantae; phylum Streptophyta; class Magnoliopsida; order Poales; family Poaceae; genus Triticum; species Triticum aestivum. The sequence goes on along the minus strand of NC_057810.1, from coordinate 179,867,970 downwards.
TCGTCACACAAAGATGTTCCCAACTTCTATACCCCCGATGACAAGCCAAGCAATTGTTTCATACTTAAATAACTTTTTCAACCTTCACGCAATACATGAGCGTGAGCCATGGATATAGCACTATGGGTGGAATAGAATATAATGATGGGGATTGTGTGGAGAAGACAAAAAAGGAGAAAGTCTCACATTGATGAGGATAATCAACGGGCTATGGAGATGCCCATCAATTGATGTCAACATGAGGAGTAGGGATTGCAGTGCAACGGGTGCACTAGAGCTATGAATGCTCAACAAAAGAAAACTAGTGGGTGTGCATCCAACTTGCTTGCTCACTAAGACCTAGGGCATTTGAGGAAGCCCATCGTAGGAATATACAAGCCAAGTTCTATAATGAAAAATTCCCACTAGTATAAGAAAGACAACTTATGAGACTCACTACATGAGGAACAAGGTGCTACTTTGAAGCACAATATATGAGACTCACTACATGAAGAACAAGGTGCTACTTTGAAGCACAAGTGTGGAAAAAGAGATAGTAGCATTGCCCTTTATATATTTTTGGGCCTTTTTTGGCCTTTCTCTTTTTTTTGGGGACAATGCTCTAATAATGATGATCATCACACTTCTATTGATTACAACATAAGGATTACAACTCGAAACTTAGAACAAGATATGACTCTATATGAATGCCTCTGGCGGTGTACCGGGATGGTGCAATGAATCAAGAGTGACATGTATGAAAAATAATGCATGGTGGCCTTGCCACAAATACGATGTCAACTACATGATCATGCAATGGCAATATGACAAAAGTAATGTATGTCATGATGATGATGGTGGAAGTTGCATGGCAATATATCTCGGAATGGCTATGGAAATGCCATGATAGGTAGGTATGGTGGCTGTTTTGTGGAAGATATAAGGAGGTTTATGTGTGATAGAGTGTATCGTATCACGGGGTTTGGATGCACCGGCGAAGTTTGCACCAACTCTCAAGGTGAGAAAGGGCAATGCACGGCACCGAAGAGGCTAGCAAAGGTGGAAAGGTGAGAGTGCGTATAATCCATGGACTCAACATTAGTCAAAAGAACTCATATACTTATTGCAAAAATTTAGAAGTCATCAAAAATCAAGTACTACGTGCAAGCTCCTAGGCGGATAGATTGGTAGGAAAAGACCATCGCTCGTCCCCGACCGCCACTCATAAGGATGCACAAGCCAGGTACACTTCATGTTTCAAATTTGTTTCACAACTTTAACCATACGTGCATGCTACGAGACTTGCAAACTTCAACACAAGTATTTCTCAAATTCATAATCACCCAACTAGCACGACTTTGATATTATCACCTCCATATCTCAAAACAATTATCAAGCATCCAAATTATCTTAGTGTTCAATTCACTCAAAAGAAAGTTTCACATATCTTGAATACCAAGTATATTAACATTAAGCAAATTACCATGCTATTAACGGCTCTCAAAATAATCTAAGTGAAGCATGAGAGATCAATAGTTTCTTTAAAACAAATCCACCACCGTGCTCTAAAAGATCTAAGTGAAGCACTAGAGCAAAAATTATCACGCTCAAAAGATATAAGTGAAGTACTATGAGCAAAACTATCAAGCTCAAAAGATATAAGTGAAGCACAAAGAGTATTCTATCAAATTCCAAATCATGTATGGCTCTCTCAAAAGGTGTGTACAGCAAGGATGATTGTGGTAGACTAACAAGCAAAGACACAAATAATACAAGACGCTCCAAGCAAAACACATATCATGTGGTGAATAAAAATATAGCTCCAAGTAAATTACAGATGGGAGTGGACGAAAGAGGGGATGCCTTCCGGGGCATCCCCAAGCTTTGACTTTTTGGTGTCCTTGGATTATCTTGGGGGTTCCATGGGCATCCCCAATCTTAGGCTCTTGGCACTCCTTGTTCCATAATCCATCAAAAAGATTCACCCAAAACTTGAAAACTTCACAACACAAAACTCAACAGAAATCTCGTGAGCTCCGTTAGAGAAAGAAAACAAAAGACTACTTCAAGGTACTGTAATGAACTCATTATTTATTTATATTGGTGTTAAACCTACTGTATTCCAACTTCTATCTGGATTATAAACTATTTTACTAGCCATAGATTCATCAAAATAAGCAAACAACACACGTAAAACAGAATCTGACAAAAACAGAACAGTCTGTAGCAATCTGTAACTAACGCAAACTTCTGGAACTCTAAAAATTCTAACAAAATAGGAAGTCCTGGCAAATTTGTTTATTGAACAGCAGCAAAAAGAATCAACGCAAAATCACGTTCTTGTGATTTAACAAAATTATATTCGTGCGTGCAAAGTTTCTGCTTTTCAGCAGAATCAAATCAACTATCATCGTAGGTTATCCTATAGGTTCTACTTGGAACAAACACTAATTAAAACATAAAACCACATCCAAACAGAAGGTAGATGGATTATTTATTCCTAAACAGAAGGAAAAACAAAAAACACAAAATAAAATTGGGTTGCCTCCAAACAAGCGCTATCGTTTAACGCCCCTAGCTAGGCATTGATAATTTTAACGATGCTCACATCAGAGACAAGAATTAAAGCACAAAGAGAGCATCATGAAACACGTGACAAACACACCTAAGTCTAACATACTTCCTATGCATAGGAATCTTATAGGCAAACAAATTATCATAGCAAGCAAAAACTAGCATATGCAAGGAAGCGGAAAGAAACAATAGCAATCTCAACATAACGAGAGGTAATTTATTATCATGAAAATTTTTACGACCATATTTTCCTCTCTCATAATAGTTACATGTAGGATCATAAGATAATTCAACAATATAGATATCACATAACATATTCTCAACACGATCCACATGCATGCGAAGTTGACACTCTTCCAAAATAGTGGGATTATCATTAACTAAAGTCATGACCTCTCCAAACCCACTTTCATCAAAAATTTCATAAGATTGAACATTCTCCAAATATGTGGGATCTAAAGTAGACACTCTTCCAAACCCACTTTTAATATCATTGCAAACAATATTATCAATCTCATATTCATCATGGGGATTAAATAAATTTTCAAGATCATAAGAAAAATCACCCCAATCGTGATCATTGCAACAAATAGTAGACATAGCAAAACTAGCATCTCCAAGCTTAGGGTTTTGCCTAATTTTAGCACAATTGACATCAAGAGAATTTATAGGAAAATCATTGCAATCATGCTTTTTATTGAAGGAGTTATCGTGAATCTCTTCATAAATTTCTTCATCATAATTTTCAGATTCACGAATTTCAAGCAAAACCTCATAAAGATAATCTAGTGCGTTCAACTCACTAGCAATAGGTTAAACATAATTGGATCTCTTAAAGAGATTAGCAAGTGGATGAGGATCCATAAACTTTTAGCAAGCGAAGATGCGAGCAAAAAAAAGGAAGGTACATGGAGACACAAGATCGAACGGGAGAGGGGCGAATAAAACGGCAAGGGTGAAGTGGGGGAGAGGAAAACAAGAGGCAAATGGCAAATAATGTAATGTGAGAGATAGGGATTGCGATGGGTACTTGGTATTGTTGACTTGCTTGCGTGAGCCTCCCCGGCAACGGCGCCAGAAATTCTTCTTGCTACCTCTTGAGCACTGCGTTGGATTTCCTCGAAGAGGAGAGGATGATGCAGCAAAGTAGCGTAAGTATTTCCCTCAGTTTTTGAGAACCAAGGTATCAATCTAGTAGGAGACCACGCACAAGTCCCTCATACCTACACAAAACAATAGCAACTCGCAACCAACACGATTAGGGGTTGTCAATCCCTTCACGGTCACTTACGATAGTGAGATCTGATAGAGAAGATAAATAATGTTTTTGGTATTTTTGATAGATAGATGCAAAGTAAAAAGTAAAAGGCAAAGTAAAAACAAAGCAAGTAAATAAAGTGATAAAGATTGATATGATGAGAATAGACCCGGGGGCCATAGGTTTCACTAGTGGCTTCTCTCAAGAGCATCAGTATTCTACGATGGGTGAACAAATTACTGTTGAGCAATTGACAGAATTGAGCATAGTTATGAGTATATCTAGGCAATGATCATGTATATAGGCATCACATCCAAGACAAGTAGATCGAAACGATTCTGCATCTACTACTATTACTCCACTCATCGACCGCTATCCAACATGCATCTAGAGTATTAAGTAAAAACAGAGTAACGCCTTAAGCAAGATGACATGATGTAGAGGGATAAATTCATGCAATATGATAAAAAACCTCATCTTGTTATCCTCGATGGCAACAATACAATACGTGCCTTGCTGCCCTTCTGTCACTGGGTAAGGACACCGCAAGATTGAACCCAAAGCTAAGCACTTCTCCCATTGCAAGAACTACCAATCTAGTTGGCCAAACCAAAAAGGATAATTCGAAGAGACTTGCAAAGGTAACTCAATCATACATAAAAGAATTTAGAGAAGAATCAAATATTTTCCATAGATAATACTGGATCATAAACCCACAATTCATCGGTCTCAACAAACACACCGCAAAAAGAAGATTACATCGAATAGATCTCCACGAGAGAGGGGGAGAACATTGTATTGAGATCCAAAAAGAGAGAAGAAGCCATGTAGCTACTAGCTATGGACCCGAAGGTCTGAAGTAAACTACTCACACTTCATCGAAGGGGCTATGGTGTTGATGTAGAAGCCCTCCGTGGTGGATGGCCCCTCCGGTGGAGCTCCGGAACAGGCCCCAAGATGGGATCTCGTGGATACATAAGGTTGCGGCGGTGGAATTAGGTTTTTGGCTCCTATTCTGATCGTACGGGGATACGTAGGTATATATAGGAGGAAGGAGTATGTCGGTGGAGCGTCAGGGGGCCCACGAGGTAGGGGGCGCACCCAGGGGGGCGCCCTCCACCCTCGTGACCACCCCTGGCACTTCTTGGAGTAGGGTCCAAGTCTCCTGGATCACGTTCAGTTGGAAAATCACATTCCCGAAGGTTTCATTCCGTTTGGACTCCGTTTGATATTCCGTTTCTTCGAAACACTGAAATAGGCAAAAAAACAGCAATTTTGGGCTGGGCCTCCGGTTAATAGGTTAGTCCCAAAAATAATATAAAAGTGGAAAATAAAGCCCAATATAGTCCAAAACAGTAGATAAAGTAGCATGGAGCAATCAAAAATTATAGATACGTTGGAGACGTATCACACAACTACTGCCATTAAGCCTGGTATGAAGACCAAAGTACCTGCAAAGAGAACTCCCATGTCTAAAGCCAGAGCCTCTACTCAAGTACCTTTGGAATCTCAACCCAAAGAGGCTGCTACAGAAGGGAAGAAGAGGAAGGAAAGGGTCAAGAAGACCATGGCCAGAGTTGCTGGAAATCCTTCCATGATGGAATAGGAAGAGGAAGAAGAGGTTGCTGCACCAGCACCCAAGGCTCAGAAGCTTATGGGTGATGCTATTAGGTTAGGGGTTGCATCATCAAAGCCCAAAGAAGCACCCAAAGCTGCCTCCAAGCCCAAGATTGCACCAAAGAGGAATACCAGAAACATATCTGCTACTGAGAAGAACAAGGCCCCAGTGCCTGAAACTGTTGCTGAAGAAGAAGAAGATGAAGAGCATGTCTTGAGAAAGTTGAAGCCAAAAATTCCAAATCATAATGATGCCCATCCTGTGGCTGAGAACATGAAGCTGAGAAAGGATGCAGGCCTCAGACAGTGGAGGTTGTCTGATCCTTATGCCATCAGGAGAAGGACTGTTGTTGACTACAGGTTCCATACTAAGGAACAATAGGATTTCTATGAGACGGTGTTGCTGGACAAGAAGCCTATCATGTGTGACATGAGGTGGGTGGACTGGACCTACATGAAGGAGAATGAGGAACACTATCCTGGTGTATATAACAGTTTCAGTACTTGTGGAGTTGCAGACTTTGTTGGGCAGAAGCTCACAAAGTGGAATGATGAGCTCATAATGCAATTCTACTCCATAACACACTTCTATCCAGATGGCAGGATAGTATGGATGTCTGAAGGTACTAGGTACCAATCAACAATTGAAGAATGGGCAAATCTGATCAATGCACCTAAGGAGAAAGAAGATGACTTGGATGTATATGCCAAGAAGAAGATGGATCACAAAACTATGGCACATATGTACAAGGAGATCCCAGATGCTGCAGTTGAGACACATAAGTTTGGATCAGTACATTACCTTCTGTCAGGACTGCCAACTATCAACTGGATCCTCAGGCACACTCTCTTGCCCAAGTCAGGTGACCACAACATGATCAGAGGCCATGCAATAAACTTGCTACACTTATTTGATGTGCCACAGAAGTTCAAGGTCATGAGCCTCATAGTTGAGACTATCAAGAGGACATCAGCTGACCAAAAGAGAAGTTGTGGGTATGCCCCACACATCCAGGAGCTGATTAACTCCAAGATGGGCACTGGCACATACTTTTCGGACAAGGAGCACATGCCTATCTATCCAGACTTTGAGGACAACCAAGTGGTTATGGATGAAGATGAACCATCTTCTGTGCATTCTCAAGCAAAGAAGGAGAAGGCAAGGACAAAGAAGGCTACCAAGATGCCAACAATGGAAGAGGCATCTCAGTACTTTTTAAAGAGCAAACAAGATCAGCTAGGCTACTTGATTACATCCACTCTGAGGATTGAGAAGGGGCTGGCCACCTTGACTCAAAACCAGGAGAGCTTGGAGAGGATCATGGAGCAGAAGTTCTATGACTTGGCTGTGAAGGTAACTGAGATCCAGTCTATTGTTGAGCAGCTTCAGGATGATATGCAGGAGAGGAAGGGCAAGACAACCACTGATGCATTTGCCAGAGTGCCTAGAGCTCAGAGATCAGCTGCAGTGCCAGTGACAGACACCAGAGCCACTTCATCTGCACCAGCTACAGCTCCAGTGCAACCAGCTCCAGCGCCTACACCTCCAGATCCATCCACATCTACTGAAGTCTTCGTCCAAGGAGCCATCTCTACACCACCACCTGAAGATCAAGCCTGAGAGTCGATCTAGTGCTATGCATTTTCTATGAACTTTTTGGTAACTTGTTGCCAAAGAGGGAGAAAAATGTATAGATCATAGGCTTCCAGAGAGAGTGTTGCTTTTTATTCTCTCTTGCTTTGGTGGTTGAACTTTATTTGCTTGTTTGAGATACTTTATGTCTGTGTGATACTTGGATAATCATGTGTTTGATCATATGCTACATTTATGCTTGTTGGATGACATTATCCTTTTTATCTCTATATGATCATTCACTTTGCTTGGTGATGAGTGCATGTATTCAATTATTATCATTTTGAGCGCTCCACCAAGCCTAACTCTTTGTGCATTTGCAGTCCAAAGCAAATCTTAAACTATGCACAAATTTAGGGGGAGCTCTTGCTTATCACATACCTCTCAAAGCGACAATGTTTTTCACTCTTATTATCATTTGTCGAAGCTTTGATCTATATGTTGTCATCAATTACCAAAAAGGGGGAGATTGAAAGTGCAACTATCCCTAGGTGGTTTTCGTAATTCCTAACAACATATAGCTCATTGAGCTAACATCATTCCAAGATGAATATTTCTGGAAAATCTCAATGGATGGCATGGCATGGATGAGAAAACTGGATCCCTCAAAATGCTAAGGACAAAAGGATTGGCTCAAGTTCAAAAGCTCAAGACTCTACATTTTATATTTTAGTGATCCAAGATCACATTGTGTCTATAGGAAAAGCCAATACTATCAAGGAGGGATGAGGTGTTGCTTAATGAGTTTCTTGCTCCACGTTGCTTAGTGATATGCTCCAAAACACTCAACTACTTTCTCACATCCACATATGACCTAAACCAAAAGCCAATACTACCTATCATTTTTGGGACTAACCTACTAACCGGAGGCCCAGCCCGTATTGTTGTTTTTTTGCCTATTTTAGTATTTCAAAGAAAAGGAATATCAAACAGAGTCCAAACGGAATGAAACCTTTGGGAGCGTGATTTTTGGAACGAACATGATCCAGAGGACTTGGAGTGCAAGTCAAGAAGCAGCCGAGGCCTCCACAAGATAGGAGGGCGCCCCCCTATAGGGTGCGCCCCATGTCTCGTGGACCCCTTGGGCATCCACCGACGTACTTCTTCCTCCTATATAAGCCTACGTACCCCGAAAATATCCAGGGAGCAGACGAAACACAATTTCCACCAGCGTAACCTTCTGTATCCGCGAGATCCCATCTTGGAGCCTTCGCCGGCGCTCCGCCGGAGGGGGAATTGACCACGGAGGGCTTCTACATCAACATCCTTGCCCCTCCGATGAGTTGTGAGTAGTTTACCACAGACCTATGGGTCCATAGTTATTAGCTAGATGGCTTCTTCTCTCTTTCTGGATCTCAATACAATGTTCTCCCCCTCTCTTGTGGAGATCTATTTGATGTAAACTCTTTTTGCGGTGTGTTTGTCGAGATCTGATGAATTGTGGATTTATGATCAAGTTTATCTATGAATAATATTTGAATCTTCTCTGAATTCTTTTATGTATGATTGAGTTATCTTTGCAAGTCTCTTCGAGTTATCAGTTTGGTTTGGCCTACTAGATTGATCTTTCTTGCCATGGGAGAAGTGCTTAGCTTTGGGTTCAATCTTGCGGTGTCCTTACCCAGTGACAGAAAGGTTGCAAGGCACGTATTGTATTGTTGCCATCGAGGATAACAAGATGGGGTTTATATCATATTGCTTGAGTTTATCCCTCTACATCATGTCATCTTGCTTAATGCGTTACTCTGTTCTTATGAACTTAATACTCTAGATGCAGGCAGGAGTTGGTCGATGTGTGGAGTAATAGTATTAGATGCAGGCAGGAGTCGATCTACTTGTCGCGGACGTGATGCCTATATACATGATCATGCCTAGATAATCTCATAACTATGCGCTTTTCTATCAGTTGCTCGACAGTAATTTGTTCACCCACCGTAATACTTATGCTATCTTGAGAGAAGCCACTAGTGAAACCTATGGCCCCCGGGTCTATCTTTTATCATATAAGTTTACCATCTACATTTATTTGCATCTTTTACTTTCCAATCTATATCATAAAATACCAAAAATATTTATCTTATCATATTATCTCTATCAGATCTCACTTTCACAAGTGGTCGTGAAGGGATTGACAACCCCTTTATTGCGTTGGTTGCGAGGTTCTTGTTTGTTTGTGTAGGTGCGTGGGACTTTTGAGGATCCTCCTACTGGATTGATACCTTGGTTCTCAAAAACTGAGGGAAATACTTACGCTACTTTGCTGCATCACCCTTTCCTCTTCAAGGAAAACCAGCGCAAGCTCAAGACGTAGCAACGTCATGGTGGGTTACAATGATTAATTGGTATGACATCATGGCGGGTTATAGCAGTTTGAATAAAGTTTAACACTGGACCGCAGTTCTGCTAAAGTTAAAATAGTGAAGATTGACGTGAACAAGTTCAAGTCAACCTAGGGCCTAATGTTGGGGATATAACTTGGAGGTATGACCCGCCCAGGAGGGACCGGGTTATACCGTTGGCGGATCAATATGAAAAGGTCCAAGGAGGCCCAGGGCATGAAGACGATGGCTCATGGAGGCAGGCCTGGTGAAGGCCCAAGACCCGAGCTTATGGACTGACGTATGATAGCTTGTCTTGTATGGCAATGACTAGTTAGAAACCGAGTCGACCATGGTGTGTGAGCCGGCCGGGACTCTGTAAACCGTCGGGTCACAACCTATGTATATAAAGGTGAGACCTGGCGGCGGGTTAACTCAAGAAACAAGCAATCAAGAACTAGGTCAAGCATATTCACTCCCTTTCAATCAAAACTCAAGCAATAAAACTAGAAGCAGGACGTAGGCTTTTACCTCCATCGTGAGGGGCCGAACCTGGGTAAACTCTTTGTGTCCTTTGTCCCGTTCAACCCCTTCAAGCTAACCTAGTCGCGATGGATTGACACCTAATTCCTTTCACTAGGGCATCTGTCGTGACAAAACCATGACAAATAGGATAAATTATACCTGCCTCCGGAATCTTTAATATTTCATTTCGTACCACTTCTTTCATCTTAGGATTTAACCATCATTGATAATTAACAACTGGTATAGCGTCAAGCTCCATATTAATTTTGTGCTGACATAGAGTGGGACTAATGCCCTTAAGATCATCAAGAGTATATCCAATAGCGGCACGATGCTTCCTCAGAGTTCTCAATAGTTTCTTTTCTTCATGCTCTAAAAGGTTAGCACTAATAATAACAGGATATATCTTCTTTTAATCAAGATAAGCATATTTCAAAGTATCAGGTAATTGTTCAAGCTCAAACACGGGATCACCCTTGGGTGGAGGAGGATCCCCAAGGATTTCAACAGGCAAATTGTGTTTCAAAACAGGCCCTTGATTAAAGAATATTTCATCTAATTCATTTCTTCCATTCATAAACATATCATTTTCATGGTCTAGCAAATATTGTTCTAAAGGATCAGTAGGAGGCACGGCTATAGAAGTAAGACCAATAATTTCATCCTTACAGGGCAGTTCTTTATCATGGGATTGTCTATGAAATTTAGGGAAATTAAAATCATGAGACATATCCCCAAAACTTACAGTAACAATTTCTTTCTCACGGTCTATCTTAGCATTAACAGTATTCAAGAAAGGCCTACCAAATATAATGGGACAAAAATCATCTTGTGGGGAACCAATAATAAGAAAATTAGTAGGGTATTTAATTTTCCCACACAAGACTTCAACATCTCTAACAATCCCAATTGGTGATATAGTATCTCTATTGGCAAGCTTAATAGTAACATTAATATCTTCTATCTCAGCAGGTGCAATATCATTCATAATTTCTTGATATAAGGTAAAAAGAATTGTACTCACACTAGGACCCACATCACATAAGCCATGGTAACAATGATCTCCTATTTTATCAGAAATAATAGGCATGCCAACAACAGGTCTATGTTTATCTTTAATATCGGGTTTAGCAATCCTAGTTGCTTCACCATAGTAATAAATAACATGCTCATCAATATTATCAACCAAGAGATCTTTAACCATAGCAACACTAGGTTCAACTTTAATTTTTTCAGGGGGTGTAGGTGTTCTAGTATAACCCTTACGAACCATAGCTGAAGCTTTAGCATGATCCTTTATTCTAGTAGGAAAAGATGGCTTCTCAATATAAGCAGTAGGAACAACAGGATCAACAATATAAATAATAGTTCCTTCTTCAACTGTAATAGGTTACACTACTTTTACTTCAATGGGAGGATGATATTTAAACCACTTCTCCTTAGAGAGATCAACATGAGTAGCAAAAGATTCACAGAAAGAAGCTACTATCTCTGAGTCAAGTCCATATTTAGTGCTAAATTCACGAAAAGCATCGGTATCCATGAAAGATTTAACACAGTCAAACTTAAGGTTTATACCTGACTCATTACCTTCATCGAGTTCCCAATCTTCAGAGTTGCATTTAATTCTTTCCAATAAATCTCATTTGAATTCAATAGTCTTCTTCATAAAGGAACCAGTACAAGAAGTATCGAGCATGGATTGATCACTAGGAGAGAGCCGAGCATAAATATTCCGAATAATAATTTCTCTTGAGAGCTCATGATTGGGGCATGAATATAACATTGACTTAAGCCTCCCACAAGCTTGAGCGATACTTTATCCTTCACGAGGCGAAAAATTATATATATAATTCCGATCACGATGAACCAGATGCATAGGATAAAACTTCTAATGAAATTCCAATTTCAATCGATTGTAGTTCCATGATCCAATATCATCACATAGCCTATACCATGTCAATACCTTTCCCTTCAAAGATAAAGGGAAGACCTTCTTCTTGACATCATCCTCGGGCAAACCTGCAAGCTTAAATAATCCACAAACTTCATCCACATAGATTAGATGCATATCCGGATGTAATGTTCCATCTCCTGCATAAGGATTAGCTAGCAGTTTCTCTATCATACCTGAAGGAATTTCATAATAAATATTTTCAGTAGGTGCAGTAAGTTGAGGGGAAAAAAATTGTGGTTCTGGTCGAGGTGAAGATACCCCGAACAAGCCCCTCAAAGGATTATTTTCCATAGTGAAAAGTGACACTAAATTTCAGCACGTAATATGAATGTTTCCTTACCAATTTCCACTCACCAAACGCGTTTCACTCCCCGAAAATGGCACCAGAAAAGATTCTTGATGACCCAAAAGTATAGGGGATCTATCATAGTCCTTTCGATAAGTAAGAGTGTCGAACCCAACGAGGATCAGAAGGAAATGACAAGCGGTTTTTAGCAAGGTATTCTCTGCAAGCACTGAAATTATTGGTAACAGATAGTTGTGTGATAAGATAATTCGTAATGGGTAACAAGTAACAAAAGTAACTAAGGTGCAGCAAGGTGGCCCAATCCTTTTTGTAGCAAAGTACAAGCCTGAACGAACTCTTATATAAAGCAAAGCGCTCCCGAGGACACATGGGAATTACTGTCAAGCTAGTTTTCATCATGCTCATATGGTTCGTGTTCGTTACTTTGATAATTTGATATGTGGGTGGACCGGTGCTTGGGTGTTGTCCTTCCTTGGATGGGCCTACCACTTATGATTAACCCCTCTCGCAAGCATCCGCAACTACAAAACAAGAATTAAGATAAATCTAACCATAGCATGAAACATATGGATCTAAATCAGCCCCTTACGAAGAAATGTATAAACTAGGGTTTAAGCTTCTGTCACTCTAGCAACCCATCATCTACTTATTACTTCCCAATGCCTTCCCCTAGGCCCTAATCATGGTGAAGTGTCATGTAGTCAATGTTCACATAACACCACTGATGACCCACAAGTGTAGGGGATCTATCGTAGTCCTTTCGATAAGTAAGAGTGTCGAACCCAACAAGGAGCAAAAGGAAATGATAAGTGGTTTTCAGCAAGGTATTATCTGCAAGTACTAAATAAGTGGTAACAGATAGTTTTGTGATAAGATAAATTGTAACGAGCAACAAGTAACAAAAGTAAATAAAGTGCAGCAAGGTGGCCCAATCCTTTTTGTAGCAAAGGACAAGCCTGGACAAACTCTTATAATAGGAAAAGCGCTCCCGAGGACACATGGGAATATCATCAAGCTAGTTTTCATCATGCTCATATGATTCGCGTTCGGTACTTTGATAATTTGATATGTGGGTGGAGCAGTGCTTGGGTGCTGTTCTTACTTGAACAAGCATCCCACTTATGATTAACCTCTATTGCAAGCATCCGCAACTACAACAAAAGTATTAAGGTAAACCTAACCATAGCATGAAACATATGGATCCAAATCAGCCCCTTACGAAGCAACGCATAAACTAGGGTTTAAGCTTCTGTCACTCTAGCAACCCATCATCTACTTATTACTTCCCAATGCCTTCCTCTAGGCCCAAATAATGGTGAAGTGTTATGTAGTCGACGTTCACATAACACCACTAGAGGCTAGACAACATACATCTTATCAAAATATCGAACGAATACCAAATTCACATGACTACTAATAGCAAGACTTCTCCCTTGTCCTCAGGAACAAACGTAACTACTCACAAAGCATATTCATGTTCATAATCAGAGGGGTAATAATATGCATAAAGGATCTGAACATATGATCTTCCACCAAATAAACCAACTAGCATCAACTACAAGGAGTAATCAACACTACTAGCAACCTACTAGCACCAATCCCGGACTTGGAGACAAGAATTGGATACAAGAGATGAACTAGGGTTTGGAGATGAGATGGTGCTGGTGAAGATGTTGATGGAGATTGCCCTCTCCCGATGAGAGGAGCGTTGGTGATGACGATGGTGATGATTTCCCCCTCCCGGAGGGAAGTGTCCCCGGCAGAACAGCTCTGCCGGAGCCCTAGATTGGTTCCGCCAAGGTTCCGCCTCGTGGCGGCGGAGTCTCGTCCCGAAAGGTTGCCTTCTATTTTTTTCTCATCGAAAGACTTCATATAGGAGAAGATGGGCGTCGGAGAGCCACCAGGGGGCCCACGAGGTAGGGGGCGCCCCAGGGGGGCGCCCCCACCCTCGTGAGCAGGGTGTGGGCCCCCTGGCCTTCATCTTTGGCGACGATTTTTCTTTATTTATTTTAAGATATTCCGTGGAGTTTCAGGACTTTTGGAGTTGCGCAGAATAGGTCTCCAATATTTGCTCCTTTTCCAGCCCAGAATTCCAGCTGCCGGCATTCTCCCTCTTCATGTAAACCTTGTAAAATAAGAGAGAATAGCCATAAGTATTGTGACATAACGTGAAATAACAGCCCATAATGCAATAAATATTGATATAAAAGCATGATGCAAAATGGACGTATCAACTCCCCCAAGCTTAGACCTCGCTTGTCCTCAAGCGAAAAGCCGATAACAATAAATATGTCCTCATGTTTAGAGGTAGAGGCGTCGATAAAAATAAAATACGGACATGAAGGCATCATGATTATTTCCATAACAGCAACATATATAGATTTTGTCATATGATTACTTATGTTCAAGTGATGATCTTTTCACAATGCAAAAGTATGAATCAGAAACCTTATTGAGCACCAACAAATTATAACCTTAGTCATTGAATCAATTGCAATTTATCATAACATCGGAAAGAGTCTATGTCAGAGCTTAAAAGCAAGTCCACATACTCAACTATCACTTAGTCCTTCATAATTGCGAACACTCACACAATACTTGTGGTTACGGAGTTTTAATCGGACACAGAGAAAGATATGGGCCTATAGTTTTGCCCCACAACCTTTTACCTCAAGGGTAATGTCAACAATAATAATTCATGCTCCCCTACATCCAATTAGATATATATATATATATATATCATGTTCTTTCCAACATGCTGAGCTTGCCAAAGGATAAAATGAAAAAGGAAAGGTGAAGATCACCGTGGCTTTTGCATAAGGTAGAGGATAATAATAAAAGATAGGCCCTTCGCAGAGGGAAGCAGAGGTTGTCATGCGCGTTTAGGGTTGATGCACAAAATCTTAATGCAAAAGAACGTCACTTTATATTGCCCCTTGTATGTGGACCTTTATTATGCAGTCCATCGCTTTTATTACGTCCACAACAAGTTCGTACAAAGCTTATTTTCTCTGCACTAATAAGTCATGCATATTTAGAGAGCAATTTTTATTGCTTGCACCGATGACAACTTACTTGAAGGATCTTACTCAATCCATAGGTAGATATGGTGGACTCTCATGGCTGAACTGGTTTAAGGGTATTTGGAAGCACAAGTAGTATTTCTACTTGGTGCTGAGAATTTGGCTAGCATGAGGGGGAAAGGCAAGCTCAACACGTTAGAGGATCCATGACAACATACTTTATCTCAGATGTAAGAAAACATAACTCATTATGTTGTCTTCCTTGTCCAACCTCAACTCTTTAGCATGTCATATTTTAATGAGTGCTCCCAATCATAAAAGATGTCAATGATAATATATCTATATGTGAAACCTCTCTTTCCTTATTACTTCCTATTAATTGCAACGATGACCAAAGCTATATTTGCCAACTCCCAACAACTTTTAATCATCATACTCTTTCTATGTGAAGTCATTACTTTCAATAAGATCAATATGAACTCTTTGATTCTTTTTATTCTTTTCTTCTTTCTATTCACCCAAGATCATGGCAAAATAATCAAGCCCTTGACTCAACACTAATCTTTATTATATAGCTCACGGACTCGATTACAAAGAAGGATCATAAAGCAAAACTCAAAACTAGATCATACCATGACTTTATTCTACTAAATCAAGATACTACTAAAAGGATCGAACTAAGAAAAACGGTAAAGATAAGAGTTGTGATGGTGATACGATACCAGGGCACCTCCCCCAAGCTTGGCAGTTGCCAAGGGGAGTGCCCATACCCATGTGATTATATCTCCTTCTTTGTTGTTGACGGTGGAGGTGTTGTTGATGATGCAGACTTGTCGTCCAACTTCCATGGCATAGGCTCACCATCATAGAAGGATGATCGAGTCTCCGGAATCCTCAAATATGCAGCCAAACTCATCCTTTTGAATCTATATTCATACTCACAGTTTTGATTTTGAAGATCATAGATTTGGGCTTGGAGGTGCTCGATCTTCTCATGTAGCTTGAAGATGGCCTCCTCGGTGTTCTTGGCATCCGGCTCGTAGTTGTAGGTGAACTCCGCGAGCATCTTGTGGCTAGCGTTGATTCCACGCTCCACCATCCCCTAGCACTTGAAAACTTGTTGCTCCATTGCTTCGAGCCTCGACTCCACGCTTCCGGTTCCCTTTGGTCCCTCAACATCGCGGATGTGCAGCAACCCATCACGCATCTCAATGGTTTGAGGGTGTCGCAGCACCTCCGCGAGGTAAGGGTTGATCACCTTCTCGAAGAACTTGTCTTTGGAAGCACTTGGGGTCGTCATGATGATCTAGACCTGTCAGAAAAACAGCTCGAAACAAGAACAGGGGAGATTTGCGTGATATGAGAGTCAAAACCTTCGGGAGAATATATAATGAATTTTTACCGACCAAAATACGTATCGCGCAAGAAAACGGAGTCCGAAGGGCACACGAGGTGCTCACGAGGTAGGGGGGCGCCCAGGGGGGTAGAGCGCGCCCACCACCCTCGTGGAGGCCTTGTGTCCTTCCCGGACTGCTACTTATTTTTCTATTTTTCTAAATATTCCAAAACGGAGAAATATTGCCTTAAAAATTGTTTTGGAGTCAGTTTACTTACCGTACCACATACCTATTCCTTTTCGGAGTCTGGAGCGGTTTGGAAAGTGACCCTTATGTATTCCTTCGGGGTTATGGTTTCAATAATATTGGTTTTAACATTTATAGGATTACCTGAGATATAGTGTTTGATCCTTTGACCGTTTACCACCTTCAGATTTGTGCCTTCGAAGTTGTTGATTTTTATGGCACCGGAACGATAGACCTCCTCGATAACGTAGGGACCTTCCCATTTAGAGAGAAGTTTTCCTGCAAAAAATCTTAAACGAGAGTTGTATAGCAATACATAATCACCTACATTAAACTCACGCTTTTGTATCCTTTTGTCATGCCATCTTTTAACTTTTTCTTTAAACAACTTGGCATTTTCATAAGCTTGGGTTCTCCATTCATCAAGTGAGCTAATATCAAATAACCTCTTCTCACCGGCAAGTTTGAAATCATAGTTGAGCTCTTTAATAGCCCAATATGCCTTATGTTCTAGTTCGAGAGGTAAGTGACATGCTTTTCCATAAACCATTTTATACGGAGACATACCCATAGGATTCTTATATGCAGTTCTATAGGCCCATAATGCGTCATCCAGTTTCTTGGACCAATTCTTTCTAGACCTATTAACAGTCTTTTGCAAAATTAATTTGAGCTCTCTATTGCTCAATTCTACTTGACCACTAGACTGCGGGTGATATGGAGATGCAATTCTATGATTAACGTCATATTTAGCAAGCATTTTACGGAAAGCACCATGAATAAAGTGTGAACCACCATCAGTCATTAAATATCTAGGGACTCCAAACCTCGGAAAAATAACTTCCTTAAGCATTTTAATAGAGGTGTTATGATCAGCACTACTAGTTGGAATAGCTTCTACCCACTTAGTAACGTAATCAACAGCAACTAAAATATGTGTATATCCATTAGAGGCAGGAAAAGGTCCCATATAATCAAAGCCCCAAACATCAAATGGTTCAATAACAAGTGAATAATTCATAGGCATTTCTTGACGTCTACTAATATTACCAATTCTTTGACATTCATCGCAAGACAAAACAAACTTACGGGCATCCTTGAAGAGAGTGGGCCAATAAAAACCGGATTGCAATACCTTATGTGCAGTTCTATCTCCAGCGTGGTGTCCTCCATAAGCTTCGGAGTGACACTTGCGTAGGATCTGTTCCTGTTCATGCTCAGGTACACAACGTCTAATAACACCATCTACTCCTTCTTTATAAAGATGTGGGTCATCCCAAAAGTAATGTCGCAAATCATAGAAAAACTTTTTCTTTTGTTGGTATGTGAAGCTAGGTGGTATAAATTTAGCAACAATATAATTAGCATAATCAGCATACCATGGAGTGCTACGAGAAGTGCTTATGACATTTAATTGTTCATCAGGAAAGCTATCATCAATAGGTAGTGGGTCCTATAGAACATTCTCTAACCTAGATAAGTTATCTGCAACGGGGTTCTCATGTCCTTTTCTACCAACAATATGCAAATCAAATTCTTGCAGCAAGAGAACCCATCTAATAAGTCTAGGTTTTGCATCTTTCTTTTCCATAAGATATTTAATAGCAGCATGATCAGTGTGAATAGTTACTTTAGAATCAACAATATAGGGTCTGAATTTATCACAAGCAAATACAACTGCTAAAAGTTCCTTTTCGGTAGTAGCATAATTTCTTTGAGCATTGTCTACAGTTTTACTAGCATAATGGATAACATTTAATTTCTTATCAACTCTTTGCCCTAGAACAGCACCTACAGCGTAATCACTAGCATCACACATAATTTCAAAGGGTAAATTCCAATCAGGTGGCTGAACAACAGGTGCAGAGACTAATGCTTTCTTAAGTATTTCAAATGCTTCTACACAATCATCATCAAAGACAAATGGTACATCTTTTTGTAGTAAATTAGTCAGAGGCCGAGAAATTTTTGAGAAGTCCTTAATGAACCTCCTATAAAATCCGGCGTGACCAAGGAAACTTCTTATACCTTTGATGTCCTTGGGACATGGCATCTTTTCAATAGCATCAACCTTGGCTTTATCAACTTCAATACCTCTTTCAGAAACTTTGTGCCCCAAGACAATACCTTCATTAACCATAAAGTGGCACTTTTCCCAATTCAAGACAAGATTAGTTTCTTCACATCTCTGCAAAACTCGATCAAGATTGCTCAAGCAATCATCAAAAGAGGAACCATAGACGGAAAAATCGTCCATGAAAACCTCACAAATTTTTTCACAAAAATCAGAGAATATAGCCATCATGCATCTTTGAAAGGTAGCAGGTGCATTACATAAACCGAAAGGCATACGTCTATAAGCAAAAGTACCAAAAGGGCAAGTAAAAGTAGTCTTTGATTGATCTCTAGCCGACACAGGTATTTGAGAGAAACCAGAATAACCATCTAGAAAGCAATAATGTGTATGTTTGCATAATCTTTCTAGCATTTGATCAATAAAAGGTAAGGGGTAATGATCTTTCTTAGTAGCCTTATTTAATTTGCGGAAATCAATTACCATCCTATAACCTGTGATAATTCTTTGCGGAATCAATTCATCTTTATCATTAGGGACAACAGTAATACCTCCCTTCTTAGGGACACAATGGACAGGACTTACCCACTGACTATCAGCAACGGGATAAATTATACCTGCCTCCAGAAGCTTGAGTATTTCTTTTCTTACCACTTCTTTCATTTTAGGATTCAAACGTCATTGAGGATCACGAACTGGTTTGGCATCCGCTTCCAAATTTATTTTATGTTGACATAGAGTGGGACTGATGCACTTAAGATCATCAAGAGTATATCCAATAGCGGCACGGTGCTTCTTCAGAGTTTTCAATAATCTTTCTTCTTCATGCTCTGAAAGGTTAGCACTAATAATGACAGGATATATTTTCTTTTCATCAAGATAAGCATATTTAAGATTATCAGGCAACGGTTTAAGCTCAAACACGGGATCACCCTTGGGTGGAGGAGGATCCCCTAGGATTTCAACAGGCAAATTGTGTTGCAGAATAGGTTCCTGTTTAAAGAATACTTCATCTATTTCCCTTCTTTCATTCATGAACATATCATTTTCATGGTCTAGCAAATAGTGTTCTAAAGGATCACTAGGAGGTACGGCAATAGAAGCAAGACCAATAATTTCATCTTTACTAGGCAATTCTTCCTCACGATGTTGTTTACTAAATTTAGAGAAATTAAACTCATGAACCATATCATCCAAGCCAATAGTAACAACATTCTTTTCGCAGTCTATCTTAGCATTAACAGTATTCAAGAAGGGTCTACCAAATATAATGGGACAAAAGCTATCTTGTGGAGAACCAAGAACAAGAAAATCAGCGGGATATTTGGTTTTTCCACACAAGACTTCAACATCTCTAACAATTCCCATTGCAGATATAGTATCTCTATTGGCAAGTTTAATTGTAACATCAATATCTTCTAACTCAGCAGGTGCAATATCATGCATAATTTCTTTGTATAAGTCAATGGGTATTACACTAGCACTAGCACCCATATCACATAAGCCATGATAACAATGATCTCCTATTTTAACAGAAATAACAGGCACGCCTACCACAGGTCTATGTTTATCTCTAGCACAAGGTTTAGCAATTCTAGCAGTTTCACCACAGAATTGAATAACATGCCCATCAATATTATCAGACAAGAGATCTTTAACAATAGCAATATTAGGTTCTACTTTGACTTGCTCAGGAGGTGTATAAGTTCTAATATTGCTTTTACGAACAACAGTTGAAGCTTTAGCATGATCCTTCATTCTAACAGGGAAAGGTGGTTTCTCAACATAAGAAGTGGGAACAATAGGATCATTATAAGTGACAGTCTTTTCTTCAACTTTAATAGGTGCAGCTACTTTTACTTCTATGGGAGGATGATATTTAAACCACTTCTCCTTGGGGAGATCAACATAGGTAGCAAAAGATTCACAGAAAGAAGCTACTATCTCAGAGTCAAGTCCATATTTAGTGCTAAACTTACGGAAAATATCGGTATCCATAAAAGATTTAACACAATCAAACTTAGGTGTCATACCTGACTCCTTACCTTCGTCGAGGTCCCAATCTTCAGAGTTGCGTTTAATTCTATCCAATAAATTCCATTTAAATTCAATAGTCTTCATCATAAAAGAGCCAGCACAAGAAGTATCGAGCATGGTGCGATTGTTATCAGAAAGCCGAGCATAAAAACTTTGAATAATTACTTCTCTTGGGAGCTCATGATTGGGGCATGAATATAACATTGATTTAAGCCTCCCCCAAGCTTGAGCGATGCTTTCTCCTTCGCGAGGCCAAAAATTATATATATAATTGCGATCACGATGAACAAGATGCATAGGGTAATACTTTTGATGAAATTCCAATTTCAATCTTTTATAGTTCCATGATCTCATATCATCACATAGCCTGTACCATGTCAATGCGTCTCCCTTCAAAGATAAAGGGAAGGCCTTCTTCTTAACAACATCATCGGGTATACCTGCAAGCTTAAATAGTCCACAAACTTCATCCACATAGAGTAGATGTTCCTCAGGATGCTTTGTTCCATCTCCTGTAAAAGTGTTAGCTAGCAGTTTTTCCATCATACCCGAAGGAATTTCAAAAGGAGTTTCATTTTCAATAGGTTCAGTAGGTTGAGGAGCAACTCTTTGGTCTACTGGACGGGGTGAAGATACCCCGAACAAGCCCCTCAAAGAATTACTTTCCATAGTAACAAGTGACAGAAAATTTCAGCACACTATATAAATTTTTCCTTACCAAATTCCACCTACCAAAGGCGCTTCACTCCCCGGCAACGGCGCCAGAAAAGAGTCTTGATGACCCACAAGTATAGGGGATCTATCGTAGTCCTTTCGATAAGTAAGAGTGTCGAACCCAACGAGGAGCAGAAGGAAATGATAAGCGGTTTTCAGCAAGGTATTCTCTGCAAGTACTGAAATAAGTGGTAACAGATAGTTTTGTGATAAGATAAATTGTAACGAGCAACAAGTAACAAAAGTAAATAAAGTGCAGCAAGGTGGCCCAATCCTTTTTGTAGCAAAGGACAAGCCTGGACAAACTCTTATAATAGGAAAAGCGCTCCCGAGGACACATGGGAATATCGTCAAGCTAGTTTTCATCACGCTCATATGATTCATGTTCGGTACTTTGATAATTTGATATGTGGGTGGACCGGTGCTTGGGTGCTGTTCTTACTTGAACAAGCATCCCACTTATGATTAACCTCTATTGCAAGCATCCGCAACTACAACAAAAGTATTAAGGTAAACCTAACCATAGCATGAAACATATGGATCCAAATCAGCCCCTTACGAAGCAACGCATAAACTAGGGTTTAAGCTTCTGTCACTCTAGCAACCCATCATCTACTTATTACTTCCCAATGCCTTCCTCTAGGCCCAAATAATGGTGAAGTGTTATGTAGTCGACGTTCACATAACACCACTAGAGGCTAGACAACATACATCTTATCAAAATATCGAACGAATACCAAATTCACATGACTACTAATAGCAAGACTTCTCCCTTGTCCTCAGGAATAAACGTAACTACTCACAAAGCATATTCATGTTCATAATCAGAGGGGTAATAATATGCATAAAGGATCTGAACATATGATCCTCCACCAAATAAACCAACTAGCATCAACTACAAGGAATAATCAACACTACTAGCAACCTACTAGCACCAATCTCGGACTTGGAGACAAGAATTGGATACAACATATGAACTAGGGTTTGGAGATGAGATGGTGCTGGTGAAGATGTTGATGGAGATTGCCCTCTCCCGATGAGAGGAGCGTTGGTGATGACGATGGTGATGATTTCCCCCTCCCGGATGGAAGTGTCCCCGGCAGAACAGCTCTGCCGGAGCCCTAGATTGGTTCCGCCAAGGTTCCACCTCGTGGCGGCGGAGTCTTGTCCCGAAAGGTTGCCTTCTATTTTTTTTCTCATCGAAAGACTTCATATAGGATAAGATGGGCCTCGGAGAGCCACCAGGGGGGCCACGAGGTAGGGGGGGGCGCGCCCCCTGGCCTTCATCTTTGGCGATGATTTTTCTTTATTTATTTTAAGATATTCCGTGGAGTTTCAGGACTTTTGGAGTTGCGCAGAATAGGTCTCCAATATTTGCTCCTTTTCCAGCCCAGAATTCCAGCTGCCGGCATTCTCCCTCTTCAGGTAAACCTTGTAAAATAAGAGGGAATAGCCATAAGTATTGTGACATACGTGAAATAACATCCCATAATGCAATAAATATTGATATAAAAGCATGATGCAAAATGGACGTATCAACCACTAGAGGAAAGGCAACATACATCTCATCAAAATATCGAACGAATACCAAATTCACATGATTACTTATAACAAGACTTCTCCCATGTCCTCAGGAACAAATGTAACTACTCACAAAGCATATTCATGTTCATAATCAGAGGAGTATTAACTATAATTACAGATCTGAACATATGATCTTCCATTGAATAAACCAACTAGCATCAACTACAAGGAGTAATCAACACTACTAGCAACCCACAGGTACCAATCTGAGGTTTTGAGACAAAGATCGGATACAAGATATGAACTAGGGTTTGAGAGGATATGGTGCTGGTGAAGATATTGATGGAGATTGACCCCATCTCGATGAGAGGATCGTTGGTGATGACGATGGCTTTGATTTCCCCCTCCGGGAGGGAAGTTTCCCCGGCAGAATAGCTTCACCGGAGCCCTAGATTGGTTCTGCCCAGGTTCCGCCTCGAGATGGCGGCGCTTCATCCCAAAAGCTTCCTTCTAATTTTTTTTCCTAGTCAAAACACACCATATAGCAGATGATGGGCACCGGAGGCCTGACAGGGGGGCGCAAGGTAGGGGGCGCGTCTAGGGGGTAGGGCACGCCCCCGCCCTTGTGGATGGCTGGTGGCCCCCCTCTGGTGCTTTCTTCGCCCAATGTTTTATATATATTCCAAAATAATTCTCCGTGAAGTTTCAGGACTTTTGGAGTTGTGCAGAATAGGTCTCTAATATTTGCTCCTTTTCTAGTCCAGAATTCCGGCTGTCGGCATTCTCCCTCTTCATGTAAACCTTCTAAAATAAGAGAGAATAGGCATAAGTATTGTGCTATAATGTGTAATAATAGCCCATAATGCAATAAATATCAATATAAAAGCATGATGCAAAATGGACATATCAACCGTCAAGGGATTGGCAACCCCTTGTTCGCGTTGGGTTCGAGGATTTGTTATATTGTGTGCATGTACTGTTTACATAGTGTTGCTTGGCTCTCCTACTGGATTGATGACCTTGGTTTCATAACTGAGGGAAATACTTATCTCTGATGTACTGCATCATCCCCTCCTCTTCGGGGAAATCCTAACGCATCTCACAAGTAACATATGTCAGCACAAGATTAATACGAGCCTAACGCTAAGCCTGTAGTTCATCATCAATGACGGTTAAATCCTAAGATGAAGGATGTGGTAAGAACTAAAATATTAAAGCTTCTGGAAGCAGATATAATCTATACCATAGCTGATAGTAGATGGGTAAGTCTTGTTCATTGTGTTCCTAAGAAAGGAGGTATAACTGTTGTTCCTAATGGTAAAAATGAACTCATCCCACAAAGAGCTGTAGCTGGTTATAGGATGGTAATTGATTTCAGAAAATTAAATAAAGCTACTAGAAAAGATCATTACCCCTTGCCTTTTATCGATCAAATGTTAGAAAGATTATCTAAGCATACGCACTTTTGTTTCCTTGATGGATATTCTGGTTTCTCTCAAATACCTATCTCACAACAAGATCAAGAGAAAACTACTTTTAGTTGCCGCTTTGGAACCTATGCTTATATACGTATGCCTTTTGGTTTAGGCAATGCACCTACTACCTTTCAAAGATGTATGACTGATATTTTCTTTGATTTTTTTGAAAATATTGTTGAGGTTTTCATGGATGATTTTTCCATTTCGAGACTTCTTTTGATGATTGCTTAAGCAACCTTGATCGAGTTTTGCAGAGATGTGAACAAACTAATCTTGTCTTGAATTGGGAGAGGTGCCACTTTATGGTAAACGAAGGTATTGTTCTCGGGCATAAAATTTCTAAACGAGGTATTGAAGTAGATAAAGCTAAAGTTGATGCAATTGAGAAAATGTCATGCCCTAAATAAATAAAAGGTGTAAGAAGTTTCCTTGGTCATGTTGGTTTCTATAGAAGGTTTATTAAAGACTTCTCTAAAATTTATAGGCCTCTTACTAATATTTTGCAAAAATATGTTCCATTTGTTTTTGATGATGATTGTGTAGAAGCCTTTGAAACACTTAAGAAAGCCTTATTAACCTCTGCACCTATTGTTCAACCACCTGATTGGAACTTACCATTTGAAATTATGTGCGATGCTAGTGACTATGCTATTGGTGTTGTTCTAGGACAAAGAGTTGAAAAGAAATTAAATGTTATCCATTATGCAAGTCAAACTCTAGACAGTGCTCAAAGAAATTATGCTACTGCTAAGAAAGAATTTCTTGCATTTGTGTTTGCACATGATAAATTCAGATCTTATATTGTTGATTTTAAA
The DNA here is from genome assembly GCF_018294505.1 of Triticum aestivum. Lineage (NCBI taxonomy): Eukaryota > Viridiplantae > Streptophyta > Magnoliopsida > Poales > Poaceae > Triticum > Triticum aestivum. Next base: position 179,842,554 of record NC_057810.1, on the reverse strand, counting down.
GTAATCGTGCACATCAATCATGCTGCTATCAAATATCTTATGGAAAAGAAAGATGATAAACCTTGGTTGATTAGGTAGGTTCTGTTGCTACAAGCATTTGATTTGCATATTACTGGTAGAAGGGGAGCTGAGAATCCCGCAGCTGATAATTTGTCTAGATTGGAAAATGTTCTTCATGACCCACTACCAATTGATGATAGTTTTCATGATGAATAATTAGTTGTTATAAATGCTTCTTGTAATACTCCTTGGTATGCAAACTATGCTATTTACATCATTGCTAAATATATACCACCTAGTTTCACATACCAACAAAAGAAAAAGTTCTTCTTTGATTTAAGACATTACTTTTGAGATGACCCGCATCTTTATAAAGGAGTAGATGGTATTATTAGACGTTGTGTACCTGAGCATGAACAGGAACAAATCCTACGGAAGTTTCATTCCGAGTCATACGGAGGGCACCATGCTGGAGATAGAACCTCACATAAGGTATTACAGTATGTTTTTATTGGCCTACTCTCTTCAAGGATGCATGTAAGTTTGTCTTATATGTGATGAATGTCAAAGAATTGGTAATATTGGTAGAAGTCAGGAAATGCCAATGAATTATTCACTTGTTATTGAACCATTTGATGTTTGGGGTTTTTATTATATGGGACCTTTTCCTTCCTCTAATGGGTACACTCATATTCTAGTTGATGTTGATTACGTTACTAAGTGGGTTGAAGCTATTCCAACTAGTAGTGCTGATCATAACACTTCTATTAAAATGCTTAAAGAAGTTATGTTCCCGAGGTTTGGAGTCCCTAGATATTTAATGACTAATGGTGGTTCACATTTTATTCATGGTGCTTTTCAAAAACTTCTTGCTAAATATGATGTTAACCATAGAATTGCATCACCTTATTATCATTAGTCTAGTGGATAATTTGAATTGAGCAATAGAGAAACCAAGTTAATTTTGCAAAAGACCGTGAATAGTTCTAGAAAGAATTGGTCTAAGAAACTTGATGATGCATTATGGGCTTATAGAACTGCTTATAAAAATCCTATGGGTATGTCTCCATATAAAATGGTCTATGGAAAAGCATGTCATTTACCTCTTGAGCTAGAATGTATAGCATTGTGGGCAATTAAAGAACTTAACTATGATTTCAAACTTGCTGGTGAGAAGATGCCATTTGATATTAGCTCATTAGATGAGTGGAGAACCTAAGCATAGAAAATGCCAAGTTGCTTAAAGAAAAAGTTAAAAGATGGCATGATAAAAGAATCCAAAAATGGGAATTTAAAGTGGGTGAATATGTTCTATTATACAACTCTCATTTCAGATTCTTTGCAGGAAAACTTCACTCTAAATGGGAAGTACCATATATCATTGAAGAATTTTATCGTTCCTGAGCTATCAAGATCAATAACTCTGAAGGCACTAATCTGAGAGTGGTAAATGGACAAAGAATTAAATATTACATCTCAGGTACACCTATTAATGTTGAAACTAACATTGTCCAAACTATGACACCGGAGGAATACATAAGAAAGACCTTCCAGAACACTCCAGAACCCTGAAAATGAATGGGTATGTGATACGGTAAGCAAACCAACTCTAAACTTCCATAAAATGTTTTCTGTCCGTTTTGAAATATTAGAAAAAATACACAAATAAGAAACAGCCGAGGGGACCCACGAGGTGCACACAAGGCACCTGTGCACGCCCTGGGGGCTTGTGGGCCCCTCATGTGCCTTCCTGGCTCTGTTTCTTCTTGTTTTGCAAGATAAAAATTCTTTGTATATACTCCCAGACATTTTGACCCCCGTATCGTAGAAATCTCCTATGTTCTTGTTTCGTGCTATTTTTCTGACAGATTTGAAAGTATGTCGTCCCGAGACTCGGAAGGAGAGAACCATGTTCTCCACGCTGCTACAAATCCAAGGGCCTATGAAGATGATGATCACTGTGGGTGGTCAATTACTGAGGAGGTCGATGCTGACTTAAATAGGTTGGATTCCATGGAGTAGGAGGAAACAACTCGACCACAACCCAGGGACATGCACGTGGAATATGAGGGATCGTGCTTGTTGGATAGGGTTAAACCTCCCAACACTCAATTTATTTCTTATCGTAACCTGAAAAAGAGTGTTGCTTCATCTACCTTAGCCAGGAGGCACCCTTGGGTGGATGGTGCATTAACCATCACTTGGAAGACCAAAAAGAAAATTATCGATCTTAAGCACCAAATCAATAAGCTTGAAGAGGAAAATCACATCCTCAAGGACATCATCGCCAAGAACAACACCATCATCACCGAAAAAACAAACTTGAGTAAACGGGTATGGGCACTCCCCTTGGCTTGTGCCAAGCTTGGGGGAGGTGCCCGGGTGTCGTATCACCGTCACTTTTATTATCTTTACCTATTTTAGTTTGATCCTTAGCTATTTTGTGACTTAGTAGAATAAAAGTTGAGTATGATCTATTTTCGACTGCTAGTTTCGTGATCTATCTATCTATGTAATTGAGTTGAGAGTTATATAATAAAGAGTAGTTTGAGTATTGCTTCTTTACTTTTATGTTTCAATCTTAGCAAGGGAAATAATGCAAAGATCATATGCTAATCCCATGGAAAGTAATGACTTTACATAAATAAAAGTATAAGTGGTAAAATTTATCGGAAGTTAACAAACATAGTTTTGGTCAATGATTCAGTTCGTGAAACATTATTAAGGGAATAGAAGAGTCACATATAAATATACCATCTTGGACATCTTTTATGATTGTGAGCCCCCATTAAATATTCTATGTCAAATTGTTGATGTTGGACAAGGAAGACAACATAATGAGTTATATTTTCTTATATTCACATAGAAGTTATATTATTATGGATCCTCCAACATGTGGTGCTTTCCCAATATCTTTGCTAGCCAAAAATCCGCACCAAGTAGAGATACTACGTGTGCCTCAAAAACCCTTAAACCTAGTTTCATGTCATGAGAGTCCACTATATCTACCTATGGATTGAATAAGATCCTTCAAGTAAGTTGTCATCGGTGCATAAAGCAATAAAAATTGCTCCTAAATATGTATGACCTTTTATTGTAAGGGAAAATAAGCTTGCTACGACCTTGTGATGGTAAAGAAATAAAAGCGACGGACTGCATAATAAAGGTTGCTATCACAAGGGGCAATATAAAGTGATGTTCCTTTACATTAAGAGTGTGCACATCCAAAAACAAAAAGTGCATGACAACCTCCGCTTCCCTCTGCGAAGGGCCTATCTTTTACTTTTATGTATTTACTTTTCATGCAAGAGTCAGTAGTGTTCTTCTCTATTCTATTTTCATTTTTCTCTTTTGCAAGCATCATGTGGTGGGGAAAGATCTAGGCATATACATCCAGTTGGATATGAGTGGTCATGAGTCATTATTGTTGACATTACCCTTGAGGTAAATGAGTTGGAAGGCAAAACTATAAGCCCCTGTCTTTCTATGTGTCTGGCTGGAAATTTTGCTCCATATATATGTTGTGAGTGCCAGCAATCATAGAAGACTAAATGATAGTTGAGTATGTGGACTTGCTAAATAAAATCACTTACATGAGACCCTTCTTGAAAGTATGATGAATTGTAATTGCCTTGTTGATTGAGAACATAGTTTGTTAGTTTTCAAGAAAGTTTATGCTTTATACTTCACAATTGAAAAGAATTGTTTCTTTCTCATGAGAAGTTTTATGATAATATATATTGTTGTTATAATAATGATCATGATCCTTCCATGTCCGTATTTTGTTTTTATCGACACCTCTCTCTCTCTCTAAACATGTGGTCATGATTATCGATATCGGTTTTCGCTCGAGGACACGCGAGGTCTAATCTTGGGGGAGTTGATACGTCCATTTTGCATCATGTTTTCTACTGTTATTTATAATGTTTTTGATCAATAGAACACTTTATGGAGGAATTATAATGCCTTTTCTCTCTTGATTTGCAAGATTTTCATGAAGAGGAAGATTGCCGACACCTGGAATTCTGGACCTGAAAAATTTATGTTAGAGATACCTATTCTGTACATCTCCAAATGAGCTGAAATTTTGCAGAGAATTATTTTGGAATAAAGAAAAAATAATGGAGAAAAGAAATACCAGAGGAGGCCACCCAAGTGCCCACAAGGCACCAGGGCGCGCCCTGGTGGCTTGTGGTGCCCCTGGCCAGCCTCCATGGCCTATCTTCTGGTATATAATCCCATTTTCCCTAGAAAAATAAGGAGAGGACTTTCGGGATGGACCACCGCCGTCTCGAGGCGGAACCTGGGCACGAGCACTTTTGTTCTCCGGCGGAGCGATTCCGTCGGGGATACTTTCCCCTGGGAGGGGGGAATCGAAGCTATCGTCATCACCAACAACTGTCTCATCATGGGAAGACCAATATTCATCACATCTTCACTAGCACCATCTCGTATCAAACCCTAGTTCATCTCTTGTATTCAATCTTTGTCTCAAAACCTCATATTGGTACCTTTGGATTGCTAATAGTGTTGATTACATCTTGTAGTTGATGCTAGTTGGTATATTTGGTGGAAGATTATATGTTTAGATCATTGATGCTATTCAATACCCCTCTGATCTTGAACATGGATATGATTTTTGAGTAGTTACTTTTGTTCTTGAGGACATGGGAGAAGTCTTGTCATAAGTAATCATGTGAATTTGGTATCCGTTCCATATTTTGATGATATGTGTGTTGTTGTTTCCCTTAGTGGTGTTATGTGAACGTCGACTACATGACACTTCATCATATTTGGGCCTAAGGGAATGCATTGTAGAGTAGTAACTATATGATGGGTTGCTAGAGTGACAGAAGCTTAAACCCTAGTTTATGCGCTATTCCGTAAGGGGCTGATTTGGACCCATACGTTTCATGTTGTGGTTCTATTTATATTAATTCTTCTTTCGTAGTTGTGGATGCTTGTGAGAGGGGTTAATCATAAGTGGGAGGTTTGTTCAAGTAAGAACAACACCCAAGCACTGGTCCACCCACATATCAAATTATCAAAGCGACAAACGCGAATCAAACCAACATGATGAAAGTGACTGGATGAAATTCCCGTGTGTCCTCAAGAGCTCTTTGCTTATTATAAGAGACTGTTCCGGCCTGTCCTTTGCTACAAAAAGTATTGGGCTACCTTTCTGCACCATAGTTACTATTGTTACTTGTTACTCGTTAAATTACCTTGCTATCAAACTATCTGTTACCGATAATTTTAGTGCTTGCAGACTTTACCTTGCTGAAAACAGCTTGCCATTTCCTTCTACTCCTCGCTGGGTTTCACACTCTTACTTATCGAAATGACTACGATTGATCCCCTATACTTGTGGGTCATCAAGTCTCTAACAATTCCAAGCGGTGAAATAATATCTCTGTTTGCGAGCTTAGTAGTGACACCAATATCTTCTATCTCAATAGGTGCAATATCATGCATAACTTCTTGATATAAAGTAAATGGAGTAGCACTTATGGTAGCAACCATATCAAATAAACAATGATAGCAATGATCTCTAATTTTAGCAGAAACAAGAAGCATGCCAAGTACATGTTTGCTCTTATCCAATTTATCTTGTTTTGTATTAACTTGTTTAGCAACCCTAGTTGCCTCCTCACAGAAATAAATGATATGTCCATCAATATTATCAACCAAGAGATCCTTAACCAATGCAATATTAGGTTCTACTTTAATTTGTTTAGATCGCTTAGGTGTTTTAACATTACCCTTATGAACCACAGTTGTAGCTTTAGCATGTTCCTTTATCCTAACAGGGAAAGGAGGTTTCTCAATACACGCAGTGGGTACAACTGGATCAATATTATAAATAATTGTTCCAGTTTTAGCTATAACAGGTTCCTCACAAATTTTTTCAATAGGTGGATGAAATTTAAACACTTCTCCTTGGGGAGATCAACATGAGCAGCAAATGATTCACAGAAAGTAGCTATTATCTCAGTGTCTAGTCTATATTTTGCGCTAAGCTTATGAAAAACATATGTTTCTAATAAAAGACTTAACACAATTGTATTCAAGATTAATACCTGACTCATTACCTTTGTCGATTTCCCAATCTTCAGAATTGCTTTTAATTCTTTCGAGAAGATTCCATTTGAATTCAATAGTTTTTTTGCATAAAGGAACTAGCAGAAGCAGTGGCAAGCATTGATTTGTCATCATGAGAAAGCTGAGCATAAAAGTTTTGTATAATCATCTCTCTTGCAAGCTCATGATTAGGGCATGTGAGCATCATATATTTAAGCCTCCCCCAATTTGGAGCGATGCTTTCTCGTTCACAAGGCCAAAAATTATATATATAATTCTGATCATGATGAACCAAATGCATAGGATAAAATTTCTGATGGAATTCTAGCTTCAATCGGTTCCAATCCTATGTTCCTATGTCATCCAATAGCATGTACAAAGATAATACCTTTCCCTCAAAGATAAAGGAAATACCTTCTTCTTAACTCCATCCTCCGATAAACCTGCAAGCTTAAACAATCCACAAATTTCATCTATATAGATTAAGTGCATATCAGGATGTACCGTTCCGTCTCCTAGGTAGGGATTAGCAAGAAGTTCTTCCATAACACCTGAAGGAATTTCATAATAAATATTTTCATTATCTTTAGTAGGTTGAGGAGCTGCTCTTACCACTTTCGTTCAAGGTGAAGATACCCCGAACAAGCCCCACAAAGGATTACTTTCCACAGTGACAAGTAACAGTAAATTTCAGCATGTAATAAAAATGTGTCCTTACCATATTCCACTTACCAAAGGCGCTTCACTCCCCGGCAACGGCGCCAGGAAAGAGTATTGCTGACCCGTAATTATAGGGGATAAATTTTAATCCTTTCGATAAGTAAGAGTGTCGAACCCAACGAGGAGTAGAAAGAAATGACAAGCGGTTTTCAGCAAGGTATTCTCTACAAGTGTTGTAAGTAGTGGTAACAGATATTTTTGTAGCAAGGTGATCCATAACAAGTAACAAGAGTAACAAGAGTGCAGCAAGGTGGCCCAATCCTTTTTGTAGCAAAGGACAAGACAAAAGTACTTCTTATAATGAGCAAAGCGTTCTTGAGGACACATGAGAATTATCGTCTAGTCACGTTCATCATGTTTAGTTGATTCGTGTTCACTACTTTGATAATATGATATGCGGGTCGACCAGTGCTAGCGTGCTATTCTTACTTGAACAAGAAACCCTCTTATGATTACCCCCTCTCACAAGCATTCCCAACTATGAAGTAAGATTTAAGATAAATCTAACCATAGCATGAAACATATGAATCCAAATCAGCCCCTTACAGAATAATGCAAAACTAGGGTTTAAGCTTCTGTCACTCTCGCAACCCATCATCTACTTATTACTCCCCAATGCCTTTCTCCAGGCCCAAATATGGTGAAATGCCATGTAGTCAACGTTCACACGACACCACTAGAGGAAGAACAACATACATATAATCAAAATATTGAATGAATGCCAACTTGACATGATTACTTATAACAAGACTTCTCCCATGTCCTCAAGAAAAAAAGTAACTACTCACAAATCATATCCATGTTCAAGATCATAGCAGTATTGAATATGCTTAAGGATTTGAACATATAATCTTTCACAAAATAAACCAACTATCATCAACTACAAGGTGCAATCAACACTACTAGCAACCCACAGGTACCATTCTAAGGTTTTGGGACAAAGATTGAATACAAGAGATGAACTAGGGATTGAGAGGAGATGGTGATGGTGAATATGTTGACGAATATTGTCCCTCCCATGATGAGATGATCATTGGTGATGTCGATGGCTTCGATTTCCCCCTCCGGAGGGAAGTATCCTCGGCGGAATCGCTATGCTGGAGAGCAAAAGTGTCCCTGCCCAGGTTCCACCTCGAGATAGCGGTGCTTCGTCCCGAAAGTCTTCTTTTTATTTTTTTTTCTAGAGAAAAAAGTCTCATATAGCAAAATGAGGGCACCGGAAGGCTGTTGTGAGCAGCAAGTGGCCCCCTCTGGTGGTTCTTCGATCCAGTAATTTTTATATATTCAAAAAATATCTCCGTGAAGTTTCAGGTCATTTGGAGCTCTGTAGAATAGTTATCTCTATTATAGCTCTGTTAGGTCCAGAATTCCAGCTGCTGGCAATTTCCCTCTTCATGTATATCTTGCTAATTAAGAGAGAAAAGGCATTAGAATTACATCATAAAGTGAAATGATGACCACAAATATTATAAATAACAGTAGAAAAACATGATGCAAAACGGACATTTCACTTAGAGCCTGTTTGGGACTGCTCCGCTCCTTAAAATTCAGCTCCGCTCTAGAAAACACAAGCCAAATGGGGTAGCTCCACGATATGCCGCTCGGCAAAAAAAACTAGAATCTGGGGTAAAACTTCATGTTTTTATGAAGCTCTTCATGGGGTGCTCTAAAAAACTCTAGAAGCTGGAGCTGAGTGGAAATTACCCACCACTGCCACTAGTAAGTGGATACCCCTTCGTTTCTCCCCCCTCAACCAATCAAATAGATCCTTTCCACCAAGTTTCTCATTCTTGAAGCTGGAGCTAGATGGAAGCCAAACATTCTCTTTGGTAATGCTACAACTTATGAATGAAATTGCTCCAAAGTGAATTTAGTGGAGCGAAACTGATTTTGTTGAAGCGGAGCAGTCCCAAATAGGCCCTTATTATGCGGAACTGGGAAATTAGCAACTCCTACAAATTTTCTTAAGCGATCATCACAAAAATGCTGCATTAAAAGAATCCAACGCCTCCACCCTCCTTGCAAAAAGTCACGGATAGCTCTACACACATCTTGTGAACCAACGACTAGTGTCGTTCATAATGCAACACTGGTAGCTCGTCCGACCCTGACGCTTTTATCTGTTGCATTTGAAACAATGTCGTTTTAATTTCAGAATTTGAGATGGATGTTGTCAGCTTCTAGTTCATGTCATACGAGACTGGACCAACAATATTATCCAGCAATCTCTCAACCCCTTCAGAACCCTCTAACGTAAACAAATACTCGTAAAACTTAGCTGCCATTTCTCTCATCTCATCATCAACCAAGCACCGCGTCCCGTCCTCCTTTACAGCATATTGACAACATTTTTCCTCTTCCGGTGAGATGCATGGTTCTGAGAGCACCTCGTATTTCCATCCCCCACCTTGGGCCTGTCTACTCGAGAACGATGTGTATACATGATCTCCACTGAGTATACAGTCCCGAGTGCCCTCACTTTTCCATTCCGGAGCTACTCTTTAAGCTAATAAACCTATCACCGTATGGATCTGAACACCACACTTCCCCATGCCTGCATACTCATAGACACGTGCCGAGTTTTTGTGAAAGAGCCGAAAGTCACGCTCGCCTGTTACTACTTCGGCCCATGCGTCAACCACCATAGCATCACATTGCTCGTGCGTTATCCATGCTTCTTCAAAGTGAAATGGATGGTCACCTCTCCTCTCCTGATAAGGAGCTATCTCCATCGCCCGGATGAGCAAAGCAACATGATCAAATTCCTCCATTACAATGTGGTTGACTGAAGTTTCTCGAAACATCAACAAAAATCCATCATTGCATGTAGCCCAACCAAGCCGCACCTGAACATTAATTCCAAGGTAACGAATGAGGATATCCCTAGAAGCTTAGATCTGCAAGGCCGCAGATAACCAAGCAATCTTTGAAATCCTCCATTTGCATGTGGCTCCTCGGATTTCCTCCTAGCTGAGCAGATTAGAAGAGAGCTTCGTTAACATCACCCACACACAACCAAGGTAGAACATCTTGAGCTCAAAGCTAATGAATGACATCCTATGACTTCTCCATGAGCTTCGTGGGAGGCTCTCATAGAAACCAATGAATCTACATGTATTTGCCTCAAATTCCACTTCGGCATTAATATAGTATTGACAGAGTTCCCTCCTCCCCAACCCTAGCCCTGCGTCTTCCACCCATGGGTGACACAGGTGGCGGTGCCGCCTCTCCCTCTCATAACTCTGTCCTCTCTCTCACCCGTCGCCGCTGGCCGGAGCCGCCGAGGCAAAGCCCCTCGCGGTGGCTGGCGGTAGGGCATCTCTCCCCCTCGTGTGCGAACAGCCGGAGTGGGGCGGCTGGATCGAGCAGGGGCATCAAGTTCACGCGGGCTTGGCGACGCGGCTGCCAGCCCACGTCCCGGTGGCACACACTCGTGGTGGTGGTGGCACGGTGGCGGGGATGGCTGCTGGTGGCGTGGCGGCTGCTCGGGCCTTTGTCGTGGAACTGGTGCAGGCGGCGGCCATGGTGGCTAGTAGCGCGGGTGCATGCCTGGCGGCTCCGATGCTTGGAGCTCGCCAGACGGTGCGAGTTGGGTAGTGGCCCAGTGTGGCTGCGGCTCCGGTCGTAGGTCGCTCCACGGTAGCTGGGCATGTCGGCTGCGGCGGCGACTTGCATGTTCTGGCGTCGGCTCGTCCGTAGGCGGCTTGTGTCGACCTTCGATCCCTCTCCTCCTCGTCCGAGTGCTACTTTCATCGAAGGGTTGGCCCTTTCCGAGTTGTGGTCCGTAGTTCATCTCACGCCATGTGCAGCAGGACCGAGCTCGTCTCGCGCCCGCTTCTGCAGGACGAGTTGATGGAGGCCAGTTCTGGCCGGCCTATTGGTTCTCGATGCTAGGGGCGCCCAGGGATGCGAAAGGCGGGGCCTTTTCGCTCGTCTCTTTGGTTGGGTAATGACGGTTCTCTGGTGAGGTGGTGTCAAGGTCTTGGATGCCGGGACGGCGGCCCTGGTGGTGGTAGAGTGGTGCTCATGGGCAGAGACTGTGGCTCGGTGTTGCCCAGTGGCCATGACCGTGTGGGTGGCTGATACGTCTTCCTCGTATCTATAACTTTTTATTGTTCCATGCCAATATTATACAACTTTCACATACTTTTGACAACGATTTATATGATTTATTGGACTAACATATTGATACGCTCTATCACACATAAGCCTCATTATATCTTCCTCAAAACAGCCATCATACCTACCTATTATGGCATTTCCATAGCCATTTCAAGATATATTGCCATGCAACTTCCACAGTTCCATTTTTATGACTTGAGCATTCATTTTTATATTGCTTTGCATGATCGTAAGATAGCTAGCATGATATTTTCATGGCTTGTCCATTTTTTTATATCTTTGCCACGCTAGATCATTGCACATCCTGGTACACCGCTAGAGGCATTCATATAGAGTCATATTGTTCTAGTATCGAGTTGTAATTTTTGAGTTGCAAGTAAATAGAAGTGTGATGATCATCATTATTCATTATTAGAGCATTGTCCCAGTGAGGAAAGGATGATGGAGACTATGATTCCCCCACAAGTCTGGATGAGATTTCGGACAATTTTTTAAAAAAAAGAGGCCAAAAAGAGCCCAAGAAAAAAAAGAAAAACAATGAGAGAAAAAGAGAGAAGGGGCAATGTTACTATCCTTTCCACACTTGTGCTTCAAAGTAGCACCCGGTTTTTCATGTAGAGAGTCTCCTATGTTGTCACTTTCATATACTAGTGGAAATTTTTCATTATAGAACCTGGTTTGTATATTCCGATAACGGGCTTCCTCAAATGCCCGAGGTTTTTGAGCAAGCAAGTTGGATGCACACCCACTTAGTTTTTATATTAAGCTTTCATACACTTATAGCTCTTAGTGTATCCGTTGCGTGGCGATCGCTACTCCACGCATTGATATCAATTGATGGGCATCTCCATAGCCCGTTGATTAGCCACATCGATGTGAGACTTTCTTACTTTTTTGTCTTCTCTATGTTTACCCCTATCATCATACTCTATTTCACCCACGGTGCTAAGTCCATGGCTTGCGCTCATGTATTGCATGGGGGTTGAAAAAGTTGAAGCGCGTTAAAAAGTATGAACCAATTGCTCGACTTGTCATCAGGGTTGTGCATGATAAATACTTTGTGTTAAGAAGATGGAGCATGACAAGACTAGATGATTTTGTAGGGATAGCATTCTTTAGCATTGATATTTTCAAAGACATGATTGTTTGTTGGGATGCCTGAGTATTGATGTCTTTATGTCAAATTATAGACTATTGCTTTGAATCACTCGTGTCTTAATATTCATGCCATGATGAGATTATATGATCAAGATTATGCTAGGTAGCATTCCACATCAAAAATTATCTTTTTTATCATTTACCTACTCGAGGACAAGCAGAAATTAAACTTGGGGATGCTGATATGTCTTCGACGTATCTATAATTTTTTATTATTCCATGACAATATTATACAACTTCACATACTTTTGGCAATGAATTATATGATTTATTGGACTAACATATTGATCCAGTGCCCAGTGTTAGTTCCTGTTTGTTGCATGTTTTTTGTTTCGTTGAATATCCGTATCAAATGAAGTCCGGACGCGATAAAATTTTACAGAGATTTATTTTGGAGTATATGTGGATTTTTGGAAGAAGAATCAACGTTAGACGGTGCTCGAGGGCCCCACTAGGCATCAGGGCGCGCCAGGGGGTCTGGCGTGCCGTGGTGCCTAGTGAGCACCTCGTAGGTCGGTTGACCCCTTCTTTCGCCGCAAGAAAGATAATTTATGGATAAAAATCCCCTCAAAATTTCAGTCCTATCGGAGTTACGGATCTCCGGGAATTTAAGAAACGGTGAAGGGCCAGAAAACAGGGACGCGAAACAGAAGAGAACACAGAGAGAGATCCAATCTAGGAGGGGCTCCTGCCCCTCCGCCACCATGGCGGCCATGGACCAGAGGGGGAACTCTCCTCCCATCTAGGGGGAAGGCTAAGTAAGAAGAAGAAGGAGGGGGCTCTCTCCCCCTCTCTCTCGGTGGCGCCGGAGCGCCGCCGGGGCAATCATCGTGACGGCGAACTACACCAACAACTTCGCCGCCGTCATCACCAATTCTCTCCCCCTCTATGTAGTGGTGTAGCACCTCTTTTCCCGATATAATCTCTACTTAAACATGATGCTCAACGCTATATATTATTTCCCAATGATGTATGGCTATCCTATGATGTTTGAGTATATTTGTTTTGTCCTATGGGTTGATTGATGATCGTGATTGGTTTGAGTTGTATGTTTATTTTGGTGTTGACCTATGGTGCCTTCCGTGTCGCGCAAGAATGAGGGATTCCCGCCGTAGGGTGTTGTAATACGTTCATGATTCTCTTATAGTGGGTGGCGAGAGTGACAGAAGTTTATACCCGAGTAAGGGGGTTGTTGCGTATGGGATTAAAAAGAACTTGATACTTAATGCTATGGTTGGCTTTTACCTTAATGATCTTTGATAGTTGTGGATGCTTGCTAGAGTTCCAATAATAAGTGCATATGATCCAAGTACGGAAAGTATGTTAGCTCATGCATCCACTCATGTAAAATTGCAATAATGATTACCGGTCTATTTATCGATTGACTAGGGACAAATAACTTTCTTGTGTGACAAAAACCTTTCTACTAAACAACTAACTTTTATTATCCTGTAAATTACTCACAGTTTTATTTTTGTTAAGTACATCTAGTTTTATTTTTGCAAACCTGTCATATCGCCTACAAAATAGTTTCATATTTGTTCTAGGTAAAGCGAACGTTAAGTGTGCATAGAGTTGTATCGATAGTCAATAAAACTTGAAGGGAATATTGATTCTACCTTTACCTCCTCGTTGGGTTCGACACTTTTTTATCAAAAAAAACTACAATTGATCCCCTATATTTGTGGGTTATCATTGGCGTGGTAGTCAGGGTGTGGCTTTCGGTGGCGGTGAGTGTTGGCCGAGGTGAAACTTGTTCTATCTTCGAATTGACCGGCGGCGGCGAAGTTTGTTCCCTTCTCGAAGGCGTCATTGTGGCTCTCATTGCTCGTCGTGTTGCTCCATGTGAAACTCTGATTCTCGGATCGGGCGATGACAGCGCTCCAATGTCATAACCTTGGAGCTCACAGTTCGTCGTATGCGACTTCATCTCTTCGCATTGGTGTGTTCACGATTGAAGCCCTCGGTTGCTCTTATAGTGCTAGGGGTGGTGTTGCTGCGCTCAGCACCTATGTATCATGTCTTGGGTGTGTATTGTGATGGCGTGCGTTTGTACAAGATTGTTGTTGATCGTTGTTTTATATATAAAGCAGGGCAAAAACATTTTTGGTATATAACATTGACACCATAGCCGTACCGTCACATGTACACTCTCTCCACCGAAGTGCTAGACCACTTCGAAAACCAAGGCTCCAGTTCACCTTCATCATTTGTTTCACTCAAAAACACCATGGGTTGTATGACCAACGCAAGTCTTACATTTCCAGGTGGATAGATTCGTACATTGTTTGGCGATATGCAAACATATGCCAAAGATGTCCTGCTCTATCCGTTTGATGAGAATTCTTTTCTCTTGACAAAACCGGTTGATGCAACTTTATTATGAAAAAAAATAAGAAACTAAGAAAGCTATGTGACCAAAGGAAAACCAACGCACCCAGCTACAAATGCAAGTCACAAACTTGTAAATCTGGATCAATTCACGACGCAAAATTAGACCGGAAAGGTAGCAGATCCAAAACAGTCGCATCAGATCCTAAAACTGTTGAAAGGAAGAAAGTTCAGCGAGCCATCTGCACAGAGTTCTAACTACTTGCGGATCTAAACGCACGGCCGCGGCTGATCTCGGCCTCCGTCAGCGGGCGGTGACGAGACCCCACGACGGCGCCGGCGCGTCCAGGAACGCCTCCGGCGGCGGCAAGAACACCACGCACCTCGCCGCGGCCATCCTCCTCCTGAGCGGGTACCGCGCCGCGCCGCAGAGGCCCCTCGCGGGCCCCACCAGGAAGTGCGGCACGCCGTCCTGCCGCTGCTGCTCCGACGCGGCCGCCGGCGCGGGGGACGGAGGGGCGGATGAGATCGGCAGGCGCGCCGCCGCCGACCGGAGGGAGCGGGCGACGATCCTGGAGTCCCGGAGCCGGGCGAGCGCGCCGGGGCGGAGGAACCGGCCGTGGCTCGGGCGCTCCTCGTCCTCGCGTGGGGCTGCGCGGGCGCGGCGGTCCATGGCCATCGCGTCGCCGGGGACGGGAGCGGCGAGGAGGCGCGGAATCGTGCGGAGCGGGGAGGATTGGCGCGGGACGGGTGGGAGATTTAATACGGCCGGACGGGACGAAACGAGCAGTGGAGGGAAACGATGGCGGGAACGGAGAAACAAGGAGTGAAAATTGGAAAAAGGAGACAAAACCATTTGCTGGCGCTACGGGCACGCAGCGTCGGACCTCGGCACAACCCGTGCAAGCAGACGAGCAGCGTGTCTCTGACAGGTGTGCCCGGTCCCTATCACCAATTCAGATTTTGTTCTGGAACGAGATCTTTTTTGCTTTTCATAGACTCGTACGCTTTTCTATGATGAGTGACTGACATTTGTGCTCACCTTTTTTTCCGGTTCATGGTTTTATTTGCCGCTGTAAAAAAAAATCTCAAATACACACGAATGTGTATTATATACTCCCTCCGTCTCAAAATAAATGCCTCAACTTTGTATTTATTTTGAGACTGCGGAAGTATTAAAGAGAAAAGGAAAGACTCCCTCCATGTTTGATCCTTTTTTTTTTGCGGGAGACATCCACGTTTGATGTTACAGAGTTAATTACATGTGGCTACGCTGCCAACTCCACCAAATCATCTATACTACTCCAGTATATGTCAATTACTCGCTACTTGCCCATGATGCCAGCCACGAAGTACCCTTCGATTTCCCCTCGTAGTAGGCCTGCTTGCTTCCTGACTCGACCTTCACTGTCGATTCGTTAAGGCACTTGTCGTGTGGACGCGTTACTTCGTCAAAGGCCGCGGCATTTCGGTGTTACCAGAGCTCCCATATGCCAACAGCCATATCGCCCTCACCATTTCCCAGTGTTGTCCGCTCGCCTCTTGCCTGATACACCACCCCGACAACGTCTCGTCCGACAGAGGTACTCGCTCCGGCTGCCATAGGCCCGTGCATACCCGTCCCTAGATTTCTCTAGCGAATAAAACCATGATGTGGTTCATTGTCTCGTCTTGTTGATCCGTGCATACCCGTCCCCAGACTTCTCTAGCGAAGACGCATCGAACCATGATGTGGTTTATTGTCTCGTCTTGCTGATCACAAAATGGGCATGCACTTTGAAGCGGTGGTCCCTCCTTGCTAACCTGTCGGATCACTAGCCATGCAAAGAATCGGCACTGCAGGGGGGCTCTCGACTTCCAAGTGAATGAAGTTGCGACCTCAAGTCCAGAGAACTTGGCAACATACATAGATCTTGCAGAGAACATGTCATCCTTCTCCCATGCACAGTGAATCGAGTCCCGCACTCCGATCTGAAGCTGAACCTCCTCCACTCTTTGCTACGGGTCCAAGAATTGGTGCAACATGATGGCCGTGAGCTCCGGGCCAACGTCTTGTGTCCAAGAATGTTCCGATAAAGCCGCCGAGACAACGCGTGTTGATCCAGGTCTCTTTGATATCTTCATATAAAGAAGCGGCACCGGTTCCTCGATCCGTAAGCCCGCAGGCCATCGATCCTCCCAAACAGAGTTTCCTTGCGATCTCCCACCGTAGCTCTTGATGCAGCGCGGCATAGTTCCATGGATTCAGCCGGAACGACAATCGCAAATTCAGACAAAGGCCTCGAATGGTCAATACGCTGCATCCACGGCCATCTTGCTAGCATAGCAGTGTTTAGCCATCGGAATCCCAAGTCCACCGACCCACTTGGGTCAACACACCATGTCCCACGCTCAGCACAATTGCCACCCCGAGCCTCCACCTTGCCGCAGCACAGAAAACCTAGACAAATCTTCGCCATTGCCGTCATCTTGCTAGCATAGCAGTGTTTAGCCATCGGAATCCCAAGTCCACTGGCTCACTTGGGTCAACACACCATGCCCCACGCGTCAGCGCAATTGCCACCCCGAGCCTCCACCTTGCCGCACCACAGAAAACCTCGACAAATCTTCGTCATTGCCGCCATCTTGCTAGCATAGCAGTGTTTAGCCATCGGAATCTCAAGTCCACCGGCCCACTTGGGTCAACACACCATGCCCGACGCGTCAGTGCAATTGCCATCCCGAGCCTCCACCTTGCCGCACCACAGAAAACCTCGACAAATCTTTGGCATTGCCGCCAGTGTTTGTGGGGGTATATTCATCGCGAGCATGGCATGGATTGGAAGCGCACAAAGCACCGAAAGTCCGAAAGGATGAGGATCAGTCGTCCACTTTTTGGGAGTGTGCCCGCCTTCCAGTTGGGCAAGCGGCCCGAGAATTGATCGACGAGATACTGAAAGCGGCCCGAGAATTGATCGACGAGATACTGAAATTGTGTTGTTGTAGGCTTGCATACCGTGAGTGGGAGGCCGCTGTAGTTCATACTCCCTCCGTAAAGAAATACTCCCTCCGTCGAGAAATATAAGAGTACTTCGGAATTTTTGGAAATTAGGGTGTAGTTTCAGGATCGCGGCAAAAAGAACATGGATTAGATCCTCAAAAATGGCAAATCACATCACACAGTTACAAATCTTTGAAACGGCAGATCATGAGTTTTCCTTTTCATTTAGAGTGAGCCTCAGCTGTTACAAACACAAAACTAGTCCAGAATGCACTGAAATGCAGGATTCAGGGACGTTTTATTTCGGTCATACATCTGTGGTAGCCAAACAGCACAGGAGATCGGTACAGGATGGCCACCTGCAACATTTTATCCACCAAAAGAATGCGGCGACAGCTCGGATACCCTTCTTCGCCTTCACCTTCGGCGCCACCGGCGGACAGACGCTCCATAAAATTGTGGTCCGCTTCGTCGGTGCCAGCCAGTCCCACAGTCAAAACCACAGCTATACCTACAGATGAATTACATACACGGCACCGTGGGGCGATCTAGTATACAACAACTAACAAACAGGAGAGGAGAGGAGAGCTTCTTCTGCTTCAGCCAGGGTTCCGACCGCGCTAGAAAGTGGAATTCCACAGCGCCTTGTCGCCCTCGGCGCACTTATTGTGCACCTCCCAGATCCTGCCTTCCGAGTTGCATATGCCGCTGCACTTCCAGTCGAATGACGCCGCGCAGGTGTTCCCCGCCTGAGCTTTCCATTCGCAGTCTGTGAGCAGAGTCAGAGTTCAGGATGTGGTTGAATGTCCTCATCGACGTGCTATTGTCACGGATATTAAGCAGGAGTTATAAGGCATGGAGTCATGGAAGCTCACCAGGTGGAGTACCACAACAGAGTCTCCGGTCATCAATGTGCTCGACATCCAACCCGAGGAACCAAGATCCTAGTGAAACATCCTCGTTTATATACTTGTGCAGGACGTGCCTGGCATTAAAATGGATTTTGCAGCAACAAAGTTAGCTTTCACTAGAACCACATAGTAATAAGATTGAAGGGCGCGATTGCATGAGAACTTATGATGTCTCACTTGTTTATAGATATGTAGGTTGCTAGATCTTTTGAAATGGCGTATAATTGACCAGTAGCATGTCGGAAGTACTTATTTCCTGGCTCGCCAAATTTCCAATGCTCAGGCTCATAGTATCTCACACCCCTGAAAAAAAAAGCCAACAGATGTTATCATGTTAAGTTGTTAACAGCTTAGACCTGTAAGAGAAGGAGATATCCATATAATGTAGCGAAAATCCAACTCGGTGCCCAGGCTCATCTGCTCCCGGTCAGAAAAAAAATCAAAACAAATACTAGAAAAATTAAAAAAAATTCCTTTTTTGTGTGGTACATAATTTGATGCGTGAGGTCCGCTCCAAATTTCAACTCATTTGGACATCCGAGCAGTTCTCGGCAAAAAAAAAAACAAATCGGGTCAAAACAGTGCATGAACAATAAACTTTTTTACAGGCCCCGATTTTGTCTTTTTTGCCGAGAGCTACTCAAATGTTCAAATGAGATGAAATTTGCAGCGGACCTCACGCATCAAATTATCTACCACACAAAAAAATGGATTTTTTTTAATTTTTCTAGTATTTGTTTTGATTTTTTTCGTCAACGCAGGTGCAGCTGAGCCTGGGAGCAGAAACGCCGCACTCATAATGTAGGGCTTATAATGTATTACTTACTTTTCAGATAGGACAGGGCCAGATTTCATGCACCCCATATATACTCTTGGCTTCCATGCCTGTTTGGACAATATCTGTCCAAGCGTTGCTGCAAATGCAAATCAGATGTCAAAACCAAGGCATTTTTCGCGCACAGGAATGCAAAGATAGCCACATACTATCCTAGTTAGGGTAGTTAACTACACATACAAAGGGTACATCATTGATAATCATCAAGAAATTAATGAAGAGCTTTGAATACGGAAATGACAGATGCACGCGCACACACTCATTTAGCCCCTAACTTTGGAGCTGTAAAGGGCATAAATATAGAGATTTTACCTATGTTCACATGCACGTCGTCATCAACTTTCACATAAAAATCTGCATCCCATAATGAAACAGCTGTAGCAAAGTATGTCTTAGTTTTGCCAGATAGGGCAAGGTATCCTTCGACATGATCCTGCACAAAGTTGTAACCACAGTAAGCAGGGGGGACAAAATAGCATTTCAGTCCAAACGAGGACAACAATAACAGCGTCGCTCCCATGTGAAACCAATATCCTTTTAAGTAACAAACAACTTACTATCTTCATGAAATCCCCATGTTTCCTGTCCTCTGCTTCAATTGCTCTATCAATAATTCCGCCTGCTATAGCACTGCACATCATGTGGAGAATGAGGTTATGCATGTCTTGCCATAAACGTACATTCATTCTCATCTACTATAAGCTATGCATGACTTAACCTTTATATATTGCATAAAAAATATTTTAACAATATCCTCTCCTTCGATAAATACCTTGTCCCAACTCTAAAGCAATTTTTAAACTGGAAAACTGAGACTACACTACTTAACAACCATTATTCTACAGCCTTCTCTTGCAGAAGAGGAGAACAAATGAAAGGACCCCTCAAGCCTCAAGATCAGCATGCGGATATTACTAAACTCAAAAGTTGAATGAAACCATTCCTAAATCATACTCCCTTCACAATGTAGCGCGCATAGTTTTTTCTGAAAGTCAAACATCACAAAATTTGACCAAGTTTATTTAGATAGAAAATATAAGCAATAATAATACAAATTTAATATAACATGGAAGTCTATCTTGTGTTTTATGCAGTGGTATGAATTTGATAATATATATGTAGATACTTTTCTCTATATACTTGGTCAAAATAGATGAAGTTTGACTTCCTAAAAAATCTATACGCACTACATTATGGAACGGAGGGAGTATCATGCAGTTGCATTTCGCAAAAAAAAAAAGACAAAAGATATACAACTGCATTGGCAAAAAAAAAGTGTGACAAAAGAGTCACTGTGTACAATTTATGATACGGTATTACCATGAATAAATAAATAATCTACAACTTCTCACTATTCAAATATCATGCCTTCATAGTTAAATGCACATAAAAATCTTTATGCATCATACCTGTGACCAATGACAAACCGAATTATGACCCCCTTCTGTTCTTCAAGTTGTTTCCTTTTCTCACCTATTTTCAGACTTTGTTATTAGTTATTTCAAAGTTCGCAGGCTAAGAAATGTTCTGAAGCAAGCTAGCTATAAAGTTGAATGTCAGCAACCTCGAGGCATCCAGGTGTAACGTATGGAATCTCTTCTCTTGCGACTGCTAAAAGCGGTATTGATGCCAATCACCATACGGTACTTTCTCCTCCCAATTGACTCAGAAACTTTGAAGTCTTCTGAAACAGGGGAACCGTTGAGCAATGACTCTTGCAGGGTTCTAGCAGCCGACAGTTCTGTCTCTAAGGTCGCTATTGTCTTATCTAGTGTCCTACGACCAAAACATTTGGAAATGCCAGTCAGAACCATTCTTTTCATAAAATAGATACTTTCAATAAAGGAACAAATATGTGCTCAAGAAAGACAAACTTGGTACGTACTGTACATCATGATGAGTATCTTGATCTGGTAACACATCTTTATATTTTTGCAGTTCTTGAACCTAGCAGCACATGATAATCAAACTATGTATCAACGATTACTGCAGGTGGTACAATATAATAAATTTACAATACACATTACACAGCAGCAATCTGCTTTTATAACACTGACTTGTGCAGCTGCTGTACAATATGAATATTAATGTGCAATTATGGAATACTTGACAGAAATTAATGGAGGGAAAAGTACACCACCAGTACCTTCTTTGAACCACAATCTGCAGCAACTAGAGCTTTGCCTTCCTCGACGCTTTGATTCGGTAGTGGAACCTCAGTTGCCTCAGGCAGTGTCCACATTCTGGATCAAGCAAACCAAATGCACAAGAATCATTTCCTAAACTTCGAGGTTGAATAGCATCGCAATGGAAAAGATTAGCTAGTCCAATTCAAGAGATCGAACAGAGGTAGACGTTCATAAGATTAAGATGTGATTACATCTTACAGTTCTGGGTAGGAGTACAGTTTATTCAATGTTGGAGGATACATCACCTAGCAATAATAGCTCGTCTCTACAATTATATCGAGATTCTGCGCAGGATCATCCGCACCCTGCCCCAATTGTGGTAAGGGAAAATTGCCCGATGTGGCAGCAAACCCGCCGAATTTCTAAATTCATGGAGCCTTACTTAACGCACCCGCAATTCGGCAGCATCAGAATCGGACTTTGCGTGACCAGAGTAGCCAAAACACGTGGATTATTCGATGGCTGCCGACAGAATCGAGAAATCCCCAAATCGAGCCTTGGCAACCCCTATCTGCTATCCGATCTCTAATCTCACAAAATTCGAGGTGCAGAGGCTGGCGAGACGCCGCGGATCTTGCGCTAGGCCCATCTGAACTCGAGCTACTCTCGGAGCTGAGCTGAGCTGAGCTCCGCGTGCTGAGCTGAGCTCCGCGTGCTGAGCTGAGCTAGGAATCTTGAAGAGAAATTGAAGAAGCGGGAGGGAGAATTGGGGGAGCTGGTTTACCTGTTGGTGAAGAGCAGGCCAAGGCAGAAGCTCCCGAGGCAGAGGAGCACGGCCCACCGCTTGGACACGCCTCCATCGCCTCCGGCTTTCCTCCAGCTCATGGTGGCCGCCGCCGCTGCCGCAGACCCTCGCCGGCACCGTCTCCTCCTCTCCTCAGTCTCTCAGCTTCTCCCACAGTGCATGCAGGAGGGAGCAGGAAGGAGCCCTCGTTCTTGGCGGGTTGCCCTTGGCGGTCTCGCACGCACGCACCTCTGCGCTGCTCACCTCACCTGGTCACCTTCCCTCCCACGACGGGCCATGTGGGTGTGGTGCGGAGGTCAGTCAGTGTCCACTGGCGCACGCCATTAGCCCCGCCCGCATTGATTAATCTAAACGCGACAGCGGGGGGACGGTAAGCCCCGAGGTGGGGGTGGATGGACGGTCGGTCCGCCCGTCGGCAGCGTCAAGAAAACAACCGAGGAGCTGAGCTGCAGAGGCAGTGGTGGCGGGTAAAACAAACAGCCAGTCGAATCGAATCAAGCCGGCCACTTGTTGCCGGATCAGAGCTCGGCGCAGGGATGGTTCTCCCGGGATTCGAGATCCTCGAGGTCGCGGGAGCGCGGTCCCGCGCTGTTTTTTAATGGCGGGATCTCGTCCCTTCCCGGCGCGGATAGATGGATAGATGGAGTTCCACGAGGACCACGGTGGCTTTTCACATGCGTGTGCAGTTGTGCTGCTGCTGCTGAGCTCCCTCCACTTGCTTGCAGCGGAGGGTGATGGTGGGGTGGGGTGGGGGGATGTCGAAGGCTCAACCGCTCTGTGTTCCCCGTGCTGCTGTTGTTGTGGCGTCGCTGTCGCTGCACGGCTGTGGACGGATGCTGCGGTTGCGCGATGCCATGGTTCACTCTGTGCATTTTAAAACCGAACCGAAAAACCATACCGAAAATAAACCGAACCGAACCGATTTTTTTGTTTTTATGGTTTCTGGTTTCGGTATGGTATGAACTTTTCATACCGATTTAAACTTTGGTTTTTATGGTATATAGCGAAAAAACGAATGGTTAACCGAATAAACCGAAGTAAAAAATAAATTTATATTTCTTGAGATGAACAACCGTACAAGTTGTCATTTTTCTTGTACATGAGTCAAATTCACTACTAAGCACCTACATTTTTCTTGTAACATTGTCATTTTTCTCTTTTTAAAATGCTAAGCACGTCCATAACCATCAACAGATGAATCAATGCATGCATATATACTTATATATATAGTCATATACTATTTGTGTAAAATAGAATGTGTTTTGAGTCATAAATTTGTAAATTATTATTACGTCATTTTCAAATTCGCGTCAACTTTGATTTTTATGGTATATACCGAAACCATACCGAAATAATTTGGTATATACCGAAACCGAACCGTATTTTAATTTCATACCGTATTTATCGTATTAATACCGTATATACCGAAAAACCGTATAAACCGAATCATGTAAACCGAATAAACCGAACGCACAGGGCTAGCCATGGTCAAATCGCATTTTCTTTTTCTGCTGGTCTAATTAAGTTGCAGATTTCAGCCGCGCGTGTTTGATACTAATTCAGCTTTGCTTAACTTAGTTTATTTTCGCTATGGAAAATAACGGCACAAATTTTTAACGCTGTAAAAAAACATGAGGTTAAGGCTGTGTTTGACAGCGAAGTATTGCAGAAAGTATAGTATTGAAAAACTGCAGCATTTTTGTCTATAGGTACTAGATACCACAGTTTTGATATATCAAAGTATTTTGTAGTATTGGAAATACTGTGACAGTGTTTGGCCGATGCATGTCTACAACGACGTAAATTAGCTACTAGCCGTTTCATAGCAGTTGAAAACATGCACGAATTTAGCTGACCAGTGGTTGCAAATTGAAGGGCCATGCATAAACAGACCTGGCGGCATGCTATGCATCAGCGGCGGCGGGAGCACAACGGCGCAGCACGGAAGCGCTCTGGCTTGGCCGACAACGGCAAGCGCAGACCACTAAAGCATGGGACGGTGTTCAGGAGCGACGCATGCACGGCAAGCAGCGGCGAGCAAGGTCGCGACATGGCAGTGTGGCACACGTACCGTGTGGCTATGATCGCACACAACAGCCTGCGCAGTCTCAGCCAGCAGCATGCGAGACCATGGCATCAACAATCTGGGCATGAGGTGGCTAGGGGGCCGACCCGATGCACATCGCGTAGGAGGAGAGGAGGAGCGCAAGTGGGAGCTGGGAAGGACACCATTTCTCTTTCCATTGCCTTCTGTTGTCTTGTCACATGGCCGGCGATCTTCAGGGCGGCAATGGCTTGGGAGCGGGGAAGGCGATAGCGATAGTCTTGTTTTCTTCGCATGCTCTGTTTAAAAAAAGGAGGTCTGGGATTCTTTTTTTAATGCGGAGAAAATACCACAGTTTTGACAATACTGGAGTTTGAATACTACAGTTTTTTGTGGCTGCCAAACAACTCATGGTAATTAAGACCATGGTATTTTAGAAAACTGTAGTATTCTCATAATACTTAGAAAAAGCCAAGCTATCAAACAGGGCCTAAAGCATCTCCGGCCGTTTGGCCTCCGGCGCACCCGACGAAGGGTTTTGGGCGTGGCGGTTTTTTGGGCCTGGGGTGAATCAAGTTTTCAGCCGCGCCCCTAGGTTTCGCCCTCAAACGCATAAAAATTCAAAGTTCTCTTTCCCGCTATCAAAAAAGGACACAAGTTCGGCGATCATCATGCCATAGGTCGGCGATCATCATGCAACATGCCGGCGATCAACATAGCCAATGTCCGGCGATCAAAAGGGTAGGAACCATAGATATGGAACTGAAACGGCAGGCTCCTCTGTCGTAGGGCTGGGAGAGGTCAGCATCGGCGTTGTGGGCATAGCGACAATGCTCGGCGTTGGCGTAGGCGTGGGCGTGGGTGTGGCCGCAGGGGCAGTCGTCGCCGCCGGTCCCGGCATCTGGTTCAAGATGAGGCCACGCTCCGCCAGGTACCAAGCCTTCACCTGCTCATCCATCATCGCCATGTCTGCTCCCATCAGGAACGCCAGGTTGGTGTTCCTCTTCTTCGCGGCGACGTTGATGCTAAGAAGGTCGAGCTTGACGTCCTGCTTCGTCATTAATGCCGACCACCTCGCCTCGGATTTCTCCTCCTTGGCGGATTTGCTCTTGGCGTCGGCATTGCACTGTTCTATCGACGATTGCAGACGTTCGGCAGAGGGTGCCGCGTCCCTCGCCGCCTTGGCTCTTTTGTTGCCATCAGGACGCCCTTCTGCCGCCGCCGAGGCAGGTGTGTCCGGGTTGTAGACAACTTCCTTGGTCTTGGTGAGAGCGAGCCGGCACTCTGTCCATTTCTCGCACGACTCAATCTTGGTGAACACATGAAGGAACTTGAACTCCTGGTCGTTGTTGTCTTGGCGAAACATGTCGAACATTCGAACCATCTGCACTGTCGAAGAACAAGTGTCGGCGAAGTACACGGCGAAGAGCAGGGCCGGCGAGCAATGGGCATACCTGATGCTTGACGGTGGCGCCGCTATCCGGGCAAGCCATGACCTCCTCTTGAATCCCATGCCACTTGTTGCAGGCCTGCTGGATGGTCGCCCAATGGTTTGGCCATGGCCTTCTGATCCATGTGGATGCTGGTGAAGTCGAGGTCAACCAACTTGTGCTCGTCGAACGTCATCTTGATCCTTCTCCAATAGGTGTCGGCGTTCTGATTCACGCCGGCGATCGGGTCGATGCTGACAGTCTTCCATGCTTCAACGAAGCACTCGTCTTCCTTTGGCGTCCACTTGACGCGATGCTCACCCGGCCTGCCGTTCGACGGACGCTTCCTCTTTCTCCCTTTGGCCACTGGTTCCTCCTCTTCCACCTCCTCCCTGGCATCATCGTGCTCCACGACGGTGTCCAGTGTTTTGTATTGCATGCGGAACCCGGGGCACAAAGCGGCGTCGACTGAGCCGTTCGTAATGATCGCATCCATGCTGTCGTCGGTGTTGCTGAACTATGGCGCTGAGCCATGTGCGAAGGGTAGGGCCCCATGACGCAGAGTCATTGTAGGCGAGCCTGAGTACATCAATGACGAGTAGTTGTACTGGTGCTGAGGCCGGTGGTGAACATGGGGGATGGCGTGCGGGTCGGGGTTGAAGACGCGGGGGGGGGGAGGGGGGACACGCGCGGGTCGGAGTTAAAGACGGGGGGCGGTGTCGAGCCATACGGGAAGGTGATGTTGGGGTTGAAGCCGCCAAGCGCGTCGCCGTCGACGTAGTCAGGCGAGGGCGCGTACCCCCACAGTGGCGGCGAGAAGTTGGCCGGCGACGCGGCGCTCTGTTGGCTACCCCATGCACCTTGTGGGCACTGACCGGCTTGTTGAGGTGGAAGGAGATGACGCTCGTTCGCCATGCCCGCGCGAGATGACTCCTCCTGCTCTGCCAGCGCGTCCCTGGCCTTCTTCATGTTGAGCCTGTTCCGCCAATCGGTGGTGACCGCCGCCCGGCGATCAACATCGGCCTTCCACTGGGCGTTCGTCAAGCCCAGGGGCCTTGGCATTGGTGCCGTCAGCTTCCTCTACTTTGGCTAGACGGAATCAACGGCTAGGCGAGGGGGCGCATACTTCTTTGGCGGCATGGCCGGCAGATCTAGGGAGAATGGCGGGAGCGGTGAGGGAGAAGGGGGTCGGTAATGGAAAATGGAGGAAATGGGGAAAACAACGGGAAAACGGCCAGTGTCGCTGACAGCGTGAGCCCACACGCCTTGTTGCTTTCGCCGGTGCCCCCATGTGCGCTAGCTTCCGCTTGGGTTCACCGGTTGTAATTTCGGCCCAAACCAGCGAAAAACGAGGATCTGGGGGCGCGGCTGGGCCATTTTTTCGGCATTGGCGCTAAAAAGGGCGCCCTGGGACTTTTCAAATGTTCCATACTTATGCTTCATTAAGTAAACTTACCCATATCTACTCAAATCATCGGTGAAAGTGAGGAAATAACTATATCCACTGCACACGTCAACACTCATCGGACCGCACACATCAGCATGTATGATTTCCAACAAGTCACTTTCCCGTTCCATTGTTCCGGAAAACGTGTATTTAGTCATCTTGCCAATGAGGCATGGTTCGCATCTGTCAAGTGATCCAAAATCAAGTGACTCTAAAAGTCCATCAGCATGGAGTTTCTTCATGCATTTTACACCAATATGACCTAAGCGGCAATGCCACAAGAAAGTGGTACTATCATTATCAACTCTACATCTTTTGGCATCAATGTTATGAACATATGTATCACTACGATCGAGATTCAATAAACCATCCACATTGGGTGCATGACCATAGAAGGTATTATTCATGTAAACAGAATAACCAGTATTCTTAAATGAATAACCTTATTGCAATAAACACGATCTAATCATGGTCATGCTCAACGCAGACACCAAATAACATTTACCAAGGCTCAACACTAATCTCAAACGTAGAGGGAGCGTGCGATGGTGATCACATCAACCTTGGAAAACACTTCCAACACACATCGTCACCTCGCCCTTTGCTAGTCTCTGTTTATTCTGCAGCTTTTGTTTCGAGTTACCAATATTAGCAACTAAACCAGTGTCTAATACCCAGGTGCTACTAGGAGTACTAGTAAGGTACACATTAATAACATGTATATCAAATATACTTTTGTTGAAGCTGCCAGCCTTCTTATCTATTGGGGTAGTTCCGCTACCAGTGACCGTTCCCCTTACAATAGAAGCACTTAGTCTCGGGTTTGGGTTCAACCTTGGGTTTCTTCACTGGAGCGGCAACTGGCTTGCCATTCATGAAGTTTCCCTTCTTGCCCTTCTTGAAACCAGTGGTCTTGTTAACCATCAACACTTGATGCTCCTTCTTGATTTCTACCTTTGCAGACTTAAGCACCACGAATAGCTCCGGGATCATCTCCATCCCTTGCATGTTATAGTTCATCTTGAAGCTCTAGTAGATTGGTGATAGTGACTGAAGAACTCTGTCAACCACTATCTTATCTGGAAGATTAACTCCCACTTGATTCAAGCGATTGTAGCACCCATACATTCCGAGCACATGCTCACTGGCTGACCTATTCTCCTCCATATTATAGGCAAAGACCATGTCAGAGGTCTCATACCTCTCAACACGGGCATGAGCCTGAAATACCAATTTCAGATCTTGAAACATCTCATATGTTCCATGGCATTCAAAATGCCTTTTGAGCCCTGATCCTAAGACGTAAAGCATGGAGCACTAAACTATCAAGTAGCCATCAAAACGTGTCTTCCAGATGTTCACAACATCCACATATGACGCTAGAGGGGTTGACACACCGAGTGGTGCATCCAGGACATAAGCCTTCTATGCAGCAGTGAGGACAATCCTCAGACTAAGGCCCTAGTCCGCATAATTGCTCATAATATCTTTCAACTTAGTCTTTCTCTAGGAACGTATTAAAATAGGGAGCTACAACGCGAGCTATTGATCTACAACATAATTTGCAAAGACAACTTAGACTATTGTTCATGATAATGAGTTTAATTAATCATATTACTTAAGAACTCCCACTCAAATCAACATCCCTCCGGTTGTCCGAGTGTAACACAATCCAAATTCACCAACCCAAGTTCGATCATCACGTGAGATGAGGTGGTTTCAATGGTGAACATCTCTATGTTGATCATATCTACTATATGACTCGTGTTTGAACTTTCGGTCTCTTGCATTCCGAGGACATGTCTGTACATGCTAGGCTCATCAAGTTTAACCCAAGTGTTCCACATGTGCAGAACTGGCTTGCACCCTGCTACCTCTTGAGCATGCGTTGGTTTTCCCTTGAAGAGGAAAGGGTGATGCAGCAAAGTAGCATAAGTATTTCGCTCAGTTTTGAGAACCAAGGTATCAATCCAGTAGGAGACGACACACAAGTCACCTAGTACCTGCACAAACAATCAAGAATCTTGCAACCAAAGCGATAAAGGGGTTGCCAATTTCTTCACGGTCACTCGCAAAAGTGAGATCAGATAGAGATAATAAAGTAAATATTTTTGGGTATTTTTGTTGTATAGATTGGAAAGTAAAGATTGCAAAATAGTAAACGAGATGCGATGTAAATAAAAGAGATGTAATATAATAAGAAAGAGACCCGGGGTCCATAGGTTTCACTAGTGACTTCTCTCGAGATAGCATGTATTACGGTGGGTGAACAAATTACTACCGAGCAATTGATAGAAGAGCGCATAATTATGAAGACATCTAAAGCAATGATCATGAACATAGGCATCATGTCCGTGTCAAGTAGACCGAAACGATTCTGCATCTACTAATATTACTCCACACATCGACCGCTATCCAGCATGCATCTAGAGTATCAAGTTCATAAGAACGGAGTAACGCTTTAAGCAAGATGACATGACGTAGAGGGATAAACTCAAGCAATATGATATAACCCCCATCTTTTTATCCTCGATGGAAACAATACAATACGTGCCTTGCTGCCCCTACTATCACTGGGAAAGGACACTACAAGATTGAACCCAAAGCTAAGCACTTCTCCCATTGCAAGAAAGATCAATATAGTAGGCCAAACTAAACCGATAATTCGAAGAGACTTGCAAAGATATCAAATCATGCATATAAGAATTCAGAGAAGAACCAAATAATAATCATATATAATCTTGTTCATAAATCCACAATTCATCGGATCTCGGCAAACACACAGCAAAAGAATATTACATCGAATAGATCTCCAAGAACATCGAGGAGAACATGGTATTGAGAATCAAAGAGAGAGAAGAAGTCATCTAGCTAATAACTATGGACCCGAAGGTCTGTGGTAAACTACTCATGCTTCATCGGAGAGGCAATGGTGTTGATGTAGAAGCCCTCCATGATCGATTCTCCCTCTGGCACATCGCCAGAAAAGGCCCCAAGATGGGATCTCATGGGTACAGAAGGTTGCGGCGGTGGAAAAGTGGTTTTGTGCCCCCCCCTAATGTTTCTAGGGTATAAGAGTATATATAGGCAAAAGAAGTACGTCGGTGGGGCTACGAGGGGCCCACGAGGGTGGGGGCGCGCCTACCCCCTGGGCGTGCCCTCCTGCCTCGTGGCCTCCTCATAGAGTTCCAGACTTCAACTCCATGTCTTCTGGATTGCTTTTGGTCCAAGAAAGATCCTCGCGAAAGTTTCATTCCGTTTGGACTCCGTTTGGTATTCCTTTTCTGTAAAACACTAAAATAGGCACAAAAAAACAGAAACTGGCACTGGGCCTCCGGTTAATAGGTTAGTCCCAAAAATAATATAAAAGAGCATAGTAAAGCCCATTAAATATCCAAAACAGATAATATAATAGCATGGAACAATAAAAAATTATAGATACATTGGAGACGTATCAAGCATCCCCAAGCTTAATTACTGCTTGTCCTCGAGTAGGTAAATGATAAAAACAGAAATTTTGATGTGGAATGCTACCTAGCATATTTATCAATGTAATTTCCTTTATTATGGCATGAATGTTCAGATCCGAAAGATTCAAGACAAAAGTTTAATATTGACATAAAAGTAATAATACTTCAAGCATATACTAACAAAGCAATCATGTCTTCTCAAAATAACATGGCCAAAGAAAATTATCCCTACAAAATCATATAGTCTGGTTATGCTCTATCTTCATCACACAAAGTATTTAATCATGCACAACCCGATGACAAGCTAAGCAATTGTTTCATACTTTTGATGTTCTCAAACTTTTTCAATCTTCACGCAATACATGAGCGTGAGCCATGGACATGCACTATAGGTGGAATAGGATGGTGGTTGTGGAGAAGACAAAAAAGGAGAAGATAGTCTCACATCAACTAGGCGCATCAACAGGCTATGGAGATGCCCATCAATAGATATCAATGTGAGTGAGTAGGGATTGCCATGCAACAGATGAACTAGAGCTATAAGTGTATGAAAGCTCAAAAAGAAACTAAGTGGGTGTGCATCCAACTTGCTTGCTCACGAAGACCTAGGGCACTTTTGAGGAAGCCCATCATTGGAATATACAAGCCAATTTCTATAATTAAAAAAATCCCCACTAGTATATGAAAGTGACAACATAGAAGACTCTCTATCATGAAGATCATGGTGCTACTTTGAAGCACAAGTGTGGTAAAAGGATAGTAGCATTGTCCCTTCTCTCTTTTTCTCTCATTTTTTTATTTGGGCCTTTCTCTCTTCTTCTTTTTTGTTTAGTCCAGAGTCTCACCCCGACTTGTGGGGGAATCATAGTCTCCATCATCCTTTCCTCACATGGGAGAATGCTCTAATAATGAAGATCGTCACACTTTTATTTACTTACAACTCAAGATTACAACTCGATACTTAGAACAAAATATGACTCTATGTGAATGTCTCCGGCGGTGTACCGGGATGTGCAATGATTCAAGAGTGACATGTATGAAAAATTATGAACGGTGGCTTTGCCACAAATATGATGTCAACTACATGATCATGCTAGCAATATGACAATGATGGAGCGTGTCATAATAAACGAAATGGTGGAAAGTTGCATGGCAATATATCTCGGAATGGCTATGGAAATGCCATAATAGGTAGGTATGGTGGCTATTTTGAGGAAGGTATATGGTGGGTTTATGGTACCGGCGAAAGTTGCGCGATACTAGAGAGGCAAGCAATGGTGAAAGGGTGAGAGTGCGTATAATCCATGGACTCATCATTAGTCAAAAAGAACCCACATACTTATTGCAAAAAATTATTAGTTATCGAAACAAAGTACTGCACGCATGCTCCTAGGGGGATTGATTGGTAGGAAAATACCATTGCTCGTCCCCAACCGCCACTCATAAGGAAGACAATTAATAAATAAATCATGCTCCAACTTCGTCACATAACGGTTCACCATACGTGCATGCTACGGGAATCACAAACTTTAACACAAGTATCTCTCAAATTCACAACTACTCTACTAGCATGACTCTAATGTCACCATCCTCATATCTCAAAACAATCATAAAGAATCAAACTTGTCATAGTATTCAATGCACTTTATATGAAAGTTTTTATTATACCCATCTTGGATGCCCATCATATTAGTACTAATTTTATAACCAAAGCAAATTACCATGCTGTTATAAAAGACTCTCAAAATAATATAAGTGAAGCATGAGAGATCAATAATTTCTATAAAATAAAACCACCACCGCGCTCTAAAAAGATATAAGTGAAGCACTAGAGCAATATGTCTAGCTCAAAAGATATAAGTGAAGCACTAGAGCAATATGTCTAGCTCAAAAGATATAAGTGAAGCACTAGAGCAATATGCACTAGAGCATGCGTTGGTTTTCCCTTGAAGAGGAAAGGGTGATGCAGCAAGGTAGGGTAAGTAGTTCCCTCAGTTTGAGAACCAAGGTATCAATCCAGTAGGAGACGACACACAAGTCACCTAGTACCTGCACAAACAATCAAGAACCTTGCAACCAACGCGATAAAGGGGTTGTCAATCCCTTCACGGTCACTCGCAAAAGTGATATCAGATAGAGATAATAAAGTAAATATTTTTGGTATTTTTGTTGTATAGATTGGAAAGTAAAGATTGCAAAATAGTAAATGAGATGCGATTTAAATAAAAGAGATGTAATATAATAATAAAGATACCCGGGGGCCATAGGTTTCACTAGTGGCTTCTCTCAAGATAGCATGAATTATGGTGGGTGAACAAATTACTACTGAGCAATTGATAGAAGAGCGCATAATTATAAAGACATCTAAGGCAATGATCATGAACATATGCATCACATTCGTGTCAAGTAGATCGAAACGATTCCGCATCTACTACTATTACTCCACACATCGACCACTATCCAGCATGCATCTAGAGTATTACGTTCATAAGAACGGAGTAACGCTTTAAGCAAGATGACATGATGTAGAGGGATAAACTCAAGCAATATGATATAACCCCCATCTTTTTATCCTCGATGGCAACAATACAATACGTGCCTTGCTGCCCCTACTGTCACTAGGAAAGGACACAACAAGATTGGACCCAAAGCTAAGCACTTCTCCCATTCCAAGAAAGATCAATCTAGTAGGCCAAACTAAACCAATAATTCGAAGAGACTTGCAAAGATATCAAATCATGCATATAATAATTCAGAGAAGAACCAAATAATAATCATAGATAATCTTGTTCATAAATCCACAATTCATCGGATCTTGGCAAACACACCGCAAAAGAGTATTACATCGAATATATCTCCAAGAACATCGAGGAGAACATGGTATTGAGAATAAAAGAGAGAGAAGAAGCCATCTAGCTAATAACTATGGACCTGAAGGTCTGTGGTAAACTACTCACGCTTCATTGGAGAGGCAATGGTGTTGATGTAGAAGCCCTCCGTGATCGATTCCCCCTCCGGCAGATCTCCGGAAAAGGCCCCAAGATGGGATCTCACAGGTACAGAAGGTTGCGGCGGTGGAAAAGTGGTTCTGTGGCTCCCCCTGATGTTTCTAGGGTATAAGAGTATATATAGGCGAAAGAAGTACGTTGGTGGAGCTATGACGGGCCCACGAGGGTGGGGGTGCGCCTACCCCCCCGGGCGCGCCCTCCTGCCTCGTGGCCGCCTCGTAGAGTCCCAGACTTCAACTTCAAGTCTTCCAGATTTCTTTTGGTCCAAGAAAGATCCTCGCGAAGGTTTCATTCCGTTTGGACTCCGTTTGGTATTCCTTTTCTATAAAACACTAAAATAGGCACAAAAAACAGAAACTGGCACTGGGCCTCCGGTTAATAGGTTAGTCCCAAAAATAGCATATCAAAACTCATTAAACATCCAAAACAGATAATATAATAGCATGGAACAATAAAAAATTATAGATACGTTGGAGATGTATCACACTCGTTGTATGTGAACGTAGAGTCTATCATACCCGATCATCACGTGGCGCTTCAAAAACGACGAACTTTCGCAATGGTGCACACTTGGGGAGAACACAATTTTATCTTGAAATTTTAGTGAGGGATCACCTTATAATGCTACCATCGTCCTAAGCAAAACAAGATGCATAAAAGGATTAACATCACATGCAAATCATAAGTGACATGATATATCCATCAAGTTGTGCTTTTGATCTCCATCTCCAAAGCAAAGCACCAGCATGATCTCCATCGTCACTGGCATGACACCATGGTCTCCATCATCGTGTCGCCATCAGGGTTGTCACGCCAACCATGCTTCTACTACTATTGCTACCACTTAGCGATAAAGTAAAGCATTACATAGCGTTTAACGATTGACACGTAGGTCATACAATAATTAAAGACAACCCTATGGATCCTACCGGTTGCCGTATGCATTGACATGCAAGTCGATATAAACTGTTACAAACATGATCATCTCATACATCAAATATATCTCATCATGTCTTTGGCCATATCATATCACAACATACCCTGCAAAAACAAGTTAGATGTCCTCTAATTGTTGTTGCATGTTTTACGTGGCTGCTATGGTATCTAGCAAGAACTATTCTTACCTACGCAAAGCCACAACAGTGATATGTAAGTTGCTATTTAACCTTCTACAAGGACCACCTTTGTCGAATCCGATTCAACTAAGATGGGAGAGACAGACACCTGCCAGCCATATTTATGCAACAAAGTCACATGTCTATCGATGGAACCGGTCTCATGTACATGGACATGTAAAGTTGGTCCGGGCCGCTTCATCCCACAATACCGCCGAATCAAGAAAAGACCAAGGAAGGAAGCAATCTGAATATCAACACCCACAAACTCCTTTGTGTTCTACTCGTGATGTCATCTACGCATAGACCTAGCTCTGATACCACTGTTGGGGAACGTTGCATGGGAAACAAAAAATTCCTACGCTCACCGAGATCAATCTAGGAGATGACCATCTACGAGAGGAGAGATTACATCTACATACCCCTGTAGATCGCTAAGGGGAAGCATTAAGAAACACAGTTGATGTAATCAAACGTCTTCGCGGTCCAATCACGATCTGTCCCACGAACTCCCGATCCAAGTGCCGAACGGATGGCACCTCCGCATTCAACACACATACGGCTTGATGACGCCTTCACCTCCTCGAGACAGTGAACGATGGTGAAGTAGTAGCTTGAGTCCTCTGGCAGCACGACGGTGTGGTGGTGGTGGTGGTGGAGAAATCTCAGCAGGGGCTTCGCCAAGCCTTGCGGAGAAGAAGGAGAACTACGAGGGAGAGGGAGGGCAGTGCCGTGGCATAGATGGGTCTGGCTGCCCTCCCTCTACCCCTCTATATATAGGGGGAAGGAAGGAGGGCGGTGCCCCTAGATCCCATCTAGGGGGCGGCGGCCAAGGCAGATGGAGGCGCTCCCTAGGGAAACCTTAGGGTGGCTTGCCCCCCAAGCCAGGTGGAGGGAACCGTAGAGGGGGCGCTGATGTTTGCTTGAACTACGTAGGTATTTCCCCAAAGAGGAAGGGATGATGCAGAATAGTAACGTGAGGTATTTCCCCCAGTGATGAGACCAAGGTTATCGAACCAGTAAGAGAACCACACAACACCACGTAAACAGCTCCTGCACACAAAGAACAAATACTTGCAACCCGACGTGTTAAAGGGGTTGGCAATCCCTTTCGGGTGACGGCGCCAGATATTGGCACGTGGACGGGAGAAAGTTGTAATGGATTGAATAAATAGATCACAAATGAAATAAAGTGCAGCAAACTATTTTTGTATTTTTGGTTTAATAGATCTGAAAATAAAAGCAAATAAAAATAGATCTCGAAGGCAAATATGATAAGAAGAGACCCGGGGGCCATAGATTTCACTAGTGGCTTCTCTCGAGAAAAATAACATACGATGGGTAAAAAAATTACTGTTGGGCAGTTGATAAAACTTCAAATAATCATGATGATATCCAGGCAATGATCATTATATAGGCATCACGTCCAAGATTAGTAGACAGACTCATGCATGCATCTACTACTATTACTCCACACATCGACTGCTATCCAATATGCATCTAGTGTATTAAGATCATGGAAAAATGGAGTAATGCAATAAGAACGATGACATGATGTAGACATGATCTATTTATGTAGAAATAGACCCCATCTTATTATCCTTAATAGCAACGATACATACGTGTCGGTTCCCCTTTTGTCACTGGGATCAAGCACCGTAAGATCGAACCCATCACAAGGCACCTCTTCCCATGGCAAGAAAAATCAATCTTGTTGGCCTAACTAAACCAAAGATTCGAAGAAGAAATACGAGGCTATAAGTAATCATGCATATAAGAGATCAAAATACTCAAATAACTTTCATGGATAAAAAATATAGATCTGATCATAAACTCAAAGTTCATCGGATCCCAACAAACACACAACAACAAGAGTTACATCAAATAGATCTCCAAGAGACCATTGTATTGAGAATCAAGAGAGAGAGAGAGAGGAAGCCATCTAGCTACTAACTACAGACATGTAGGTCTACAATGAACTCATGCATCATCAGAGAGGCACCAATGTGGATGATGAACCCCTCTGTGATGGTGTCTAGATTGGATCTATGGTTTCTGGAACTTGCAGCGTCTGGAATTGATTTCGTCGACTCCCCTAGGGTTTCTGGAATATTGGGGTATTTATAGAGTAAAGAGGCGGTGCGGGAGGTCACCGAGGTGGGTACAACCCACCTGGGTGTGCCTGGGCCTCCAGGCGCGCCCAGGTGTCTTGTGCTCACCTCGGCCCCCCTCTTCGGTACTTCTTTGGTCCACTGGATGTCTTCTGGTCCAAAAAAAGTTCACAAAAAGTTTTGCTGCTTCGGACTCCGTTTGATATTGATTTCCTGCAATGTAAAAAACAAGCAGAAAATAGCAACTGGCACTTGGCACTATGTCAATAGGTTAGTCCCAAAAAATGATATAAAGTTGCTATAAAATGATTGTGAAACATCCAAGAATGATAATATAACAGCATGGAACAATCAAAAATTATAGATGCATTGGAGACGTATCAGGCGCCCCACCTCTCATTATGGGGGAAAGGGTGAGGGGGGCGCACAATCCCTTAGTGCACTGGTTTTCCCCCTCCCCTTAGCCCATGCCCCCCAACACTTGTCGCCCCCCAAAACCCCTTTCGGGGATGCTGATCATCACCCGGTACCCCTAGAACAATTCCGGACTCCAATACCCTTCATCCAATATATCAATCTTCACATCCGGACCATTCTAGAGTTCCTCATCACGTCCGGGATTTCATACGGGACTCCGAACAACCTTTGGTAACCACCATAATGACTTTGGTAACAATCTTTGTACACCTCCTCCGCAGGACGACGCGCCCGCCCCCAAAGCTCCACCACCTCCTTTTTCCAGGCGACATCACGGGCTTCACAAGCCGCCTGGTACCTGGCATCCTCCTCCACCATCTCCTTCTTGAAATCCACTTGCCTGGCTTTCTCAGCCGGTGGCAGCGACTTCCAAAGGCAAAGATTGTACTGGCCCCAAACCAATCCAAAGTTGGGGGGTCCGGCACAACCTCGTCCGGCGGCGCGTAGAAGTCCTCGTCGCTGCTCTTCAAGTGAGCCTCCTCGAGAGGCGACGACTCCTCGTCGGCGTGTGGGCAGACCGGCGGCGCCATGGAAGAGATTTGAGATAGAGAGAGAGAGGGCGAGCAAGGGGAGGATCTAGATGAGAATGCAGGCGGGACGGCGTGAGCAAGGTAGTATTTATTGGCGGCCAGATCTAGATCTTTGGGAACAGTACACGCGCCGGTCGCCGGAATTTACGAGTACCGTAGTGTGAATTACACACGATTCCCGCAGCAAAATCCGTGTGTGAACATAATAGCTGACAGTTCCCAATGCAGAACCGTGTCTGATTAATAAAGCCCGCCACCCACCTTCCAAAACTCGAGGTGCGAAATAGAGTGCTAATCGTGTGGGGCCAGTTGTCTTGCCAGATTTTATATTTTCTTTTTTGAACACCAGATATTTACACCGTCTGATGATTTTTGAACTCGCACACAAGTACACAAATATGAGTTTTCAAACTGTTATGGTTAGTCGTTGCATGTAAATGTAGTTCAAATTTGAATTACTGTCATTAAATGGCTAGGAAATCACTTAAATGTCTTCAAAAGGTCAAATGACCCCTGAAATTTCTAAATTTTCACATTACAGTTAGTATTAGTGCACATTACACGTAGAAAAAATTTGAAGGCCTTAAGAGGAAGCTATCTGCCGTTCGTCATCAAACATGCATTATTCCCTCTCGGAACCACGAGCCTTCTACTGAGTTGCTCCGGTTTGTGAGGGGTGTGTGTCCAAACTTTCGTCAAGCAATCCAATTTTTGTACCACATCATCTTGGTGGCATGACATTACATCAAGCAAGGTTTCATGTTTTTCTGATCATTTTTTAATTTTTTCAAATAACAATGCCATGGCACTCCATGCATGTACATGCATGTGTCCATGCAGTGAGACCAATATGTTTTAAAATTCCATTTAATTTACTGCACATGGAATTAACTCGCACACAAGTACACAAATATGATTTTTCAAACCGTTATGGTTAGCTGTTGCATGTACATTTAGTTCAAATTTGAATTACATATGGTCATTAAATGGCTAGGAAATCACTTAAATTTCTTTAGGTCAAATGACCTCTGAAATTTTCCAAATCTTCACATGATAGTTAGTATCAGAGCACATTACATGTAGAAATTTTTTGAAGGTCGTAAGAGAAAGCTAGCCGCTGTTCGTCATGAAACATGCATTGTTCCCTCTCGGAACCACGAGCCTTCTAGTGAGTTGCTCCGCTTTGTGAGGGGTGTGTGTCCAAACTTTCGTCAAGCAAGCCAATTTTTATACCACATCATCTTGGTGGCATGACATTACATCAAGCAAGGTTTCATGTTTTTCTGATCATTTTTTAATTTTTTGCAATAACAATGCCATGGCACTCCATGCATGTACATGCATGTGTCCATGCCATGAGACCAATATGTTTGAAAATTCCTTCTAATTTATTGCACATGAATTAACTCGCACACAAGTACACAACTATGATTTTTTAAACCATCATGGTTAGCCATTGCATGTACATCTAGTTCAAATTTGAATTACGTACGGTCATTAAATGGCTAGGAAATCACTTAAATCTCTTTAAAAGGTCAAATGACCCCTGAAATTTTCCAATTTTTCACATGACAGTTAGTATCAGTTCACATTACACGTAGAAATTTTTTGAAGGTCGTAAAAGGAAGCTATCTGCCGTTCCTCATCAAACATGCATTGTTCCCTCTAGGAACCATGAGCCTTCTAGTGAGTTGCTCCGGTTTGTGAGGGGTGTGCGTCCAAACTTTCGTCAAGCAAGCCAATTTTTGTACCACATCATCTTGGTGGCATGACATTACATCAAGTAAGGTTTCATGTTTTTCTGATCATTTTTTAATTTTTTGGGATAACAATGCCATGGCACTCCATGCATGTACATGCATGTGTCCATGCCGTGAGACCAATATTGTTGCGGAGCATCCTACGGTCATCACCATGTCAAGAGTTCGTTTGGCAAGTGATACGTGCGACCTCTACTTCTCATACATAAAGGTGAATCTTCTCCTTTACACGTACTCACTGGACCCCTTCGAGGATGGTATACTACTTGACACTCCACTCGTGTGCATGCATAGCTATTACCGGAGCTTTTCGGATGACGAGGAGGAGTGTAAGCGCCAAGGAACAACTACACCATTCGCGAGGAAGGCATGGAAGCGAAGACGGAAGAAGAAGGAGCTGCGGAGTCTACAGCGACCGGACGAGCGGAAGCCATCGGACGTCCGACCCCCCTACAGCGCCCGGACGACCGGACTACGCCGGACGTCCGACACCTAGAACTCCAGCCAGCCCAAGAGACATGCCGACGAGATCTACAACGACCGAACGACCGACCGAGATCGGACGTCCGACACCTCCCAGGCCACGGACGACCGACCGCCTCCGGACGACCGGTGCGACGGCAACAGAACGATATTTACGGAAGTCTGAAGACTTCTGTATGTCCGGACCGTCCCAAGCTTCCGGACGTCCGACCCCCACTCGGACGTCCGACACCCGTGTGAGCAGCCGCGGGCCTTTGGCCTTGTATCCCTCTCCCACTTACCCCTTCGCGGCTTAGATTATAAATAGACCACCTCCACCTCCTTTCTAGGGTTAGCAAAGTGATTGCTCATTTGTATGTGAGCTTTGCTCCTACCTATCTCTACTCTTGAGAGAGAGAGACCACTACTCCATTGGAGGCCAAGACCTCCATCTAGGAGAAGATCCTGCGGGATATCATCAAGACCCCTTCATGGGAAGATCCTTCTAGGATTCAAGCCCCCAACTCCTTTGGACTTGGGATGAACTTTACCTTGTATATTTTCCTTTGTTGTTCATGTACCTTGTGATCTTGTGTGTTTGATTGTCTAGTGGATGTGTAATTAGACTTGTTCTTGAGTGCTTCCCCTTGTGATTTCTCTCCGTTCTTCTCCGTGTTCATCGTGTTCTTCAAGGGATCCCACTCCAAACATGGAAGATCGGCCTACACCGGGTTAGCCATGTACCATATCGTATCATGAGCCACATTGATCACGTTTTTGGAGCCTCTACCCCTCGTTTTCTAGCTTGATTTTGTTGATTTCGTCCTAAATCCGAAAATCCCCACCAAAAATAGCCCCAATTTTTTTTGTGATTTGTTGTTTGATGATGTTTTGTTGATTTTGATCCATGGATTTGCTTGGTTTCGAGTGGATCTAGCATTTCCCCAAGTTTCCCCATCTCCCATCCACGAAATCTCATCAATTTTGACCCCGAAATCTCCATTTTTCGCCCAAAATCGCGCCCCGGATCTCGGATCTCGCGTTGACCCCGACCCACCGGACGACCGACGTTTTACGGACGTCCGGACCCCCACGAAGCACCAGACGTCCGACCTTTCCCGGACAACCGGAACCCCTAACCCGAGCTGAATTTACGGATTTTGACCTTCCCGGACGTCCGACGACCGGACATCCGACCTTTCCCGGACGTCCGTAACCTGTAGTTTCACACTTCGGCTGATTTTTGTTTTGTCCATAACTAATTCACCCGAACTCCGATTTTGACGTTCTTTAGCTCGTTTTGAAGCTATTGACATCCCCCATCCCACAAAAATACCACCAACACCATTTGACTCCATAAAATTTTCGAAAATTTGGCAAGTTTGCCTAGGCCCTCCACCATATCATCCGCATAGCCACCACCGACTTCCGCAACCTAACCAATTTTGCCGTAGCATTTGTGGTTGCTTGAGGAGTGATTTGAGTCTCCTAAGGTGTTTTGGCTACTTAGGGACGGTTGCTTCTTCATCAACCACCACCACCACTTCTGCATTGCCTAGTGCAAAACCACCACCGCTTTTCGCTACCACCATTTGACATTTGCCTTTGGAGATTTTGAGTTCGCGGTTTTTCCGTTTCCTAAGGTGTTTTGGCTACTTAGGGACGAGTCTCCATCATCTTGGTATCTACATCAAGAACACCGCCACTCATCATTGCAAAGGACAGTAACCTCGACGACACCATTGTACATTCCCCTTGCAATTGCATTGATAACCTCTAGCCCATTTTGCGTTACTTGCCTATCGAGACTAGCCATTTGAGTATTGCCGGCAACGTGACTTGTGCACATTAGTGGTCTATACCTTCCATTACATACATACCATATCATCTTGGTATCATATCATCCATTGTGTCTCAAGTTTGTTCCCGCATATACACAATTGCTATCTTGGTTTGTGCATTGTGCAATATTGGCCATATCAAAAAAAAGAGAGAATAAAGCTTTTAAGCAAAAGAAAAAGAGAGCAAAGAGCTTGTAAGCAATAGCCATAGAATCAAAATATATCATATGTTATCATACTTGATCATCTCGGATCATTGTGTGAGAAACACCGGGAACCATACATATATAGCATACTTCGGATAGAAAGTTTATCCATTTTGCATCTTATAAGTTGTGCACAAGTGTCGTATCCGCCTATTGAGAAATCGTGTTAGCGTCTCTCTTGAGTTGTGCAACACGAGCGTTTTCCGTGGATTCCACATTTTGTGCTCATTCCTTGGTTGCACGACCCCATTTATCTATCCGTGTGTGTGTTTCCGTGTTCCACATATTGCTATTGGTCTACTTGTTTCGCTTGCGAATTTGTGAATCTTTTTCAACATTATTGACTCTTGCTAACATTTTACATCAAATTTTTGTGCCACTATTCTCACCGAGCTCTACCATAAGCTTTACTTGATAGGTGTGAGTGAACAAGTCCGGTACCAATTCCACTATTCTTTCATCTCACATTGAGTGAAACAGGATACATCCCCAACTTTGGGAAAAGGTAACCTGGTATTGTTGATCTCATTTCCTACTCACCTCTACTCGAGGCTTGTGATGGATAGGCAAGGCATTTCACCTTCGGTCTACAACAACAATGACGAGTTCGATGCCACGAACAACAACTCTGATGCCAAGATGCAAGCTAAAATGGAGGAGATCAAAGCCCTCATCAAGTCCTACAAGCGATCTTCCTCATCTTCGAGAAGACGCTCAAGAGCACATCCTTCCGAGCTACCATCTCCGGCAAGATCACATCGGCATCGACACCATCACCAACAAGAACGTGAAGGTCAAGAGCTCAACACCAACAACCGATCAATGACTTCACCATCTCCCTTGGCATCTTCCCCAAGCGACTTCAAGGTATCTTCGCCTAAGGACATACGACATCTTCACCAACAAGAACCTCAAGGCTATGCTCAAGAGAAGCTCCCCAAGCTCAAGTCCGCCACTTCACCGAGCTTCTACGACCTCGACATCGACCATGCGATTCCTTTCTATGGGACTCAAGAACCTGAGGAGTACCTCGAGTGGGAGAGTTTGATGGACGACTACCTCAAGCTACATCAAGTTCGTCCTGAAGATCAAGTGAAGTGCGCCACAACAAACTTCCACGACTACGCCTCGACATGGTGGCTTCACACACCTTCGGAGTACTACGACATGAGTTGGCCCAAGACGAAGAGAGCTTTGCGGCGAGAGTTTGTGCCTCTAACCTACACGGAACAACTTCGACGCCAATTGGAGAACACCATCCAAGGATCCAAGTCCATCAACAAGTACTTCAAGGAGATGAAGATTGCCTTGTGATGTCTACTACACAACCTTCTTCTTGTAGACGTTGTTGGGCCTGCAAGTGCACAGGTTTGTAGGACAGTAGCAAATTTCCCTCAAGTGGATGACCTAAGGTTTATTAATCCATAGGAGGCGTAGGATGAAGATGGTCTCTCTCAAACAACCCTGCAACCAAATAACAAAAAGTCTCTTGTGTCCCCAACACACCCAATACATTGGTAAATTGTATAGGTGCACTAGTTCGGCGAAGAGATGGTGATACAAGTGCAAAATAGATAGTAGATATAGGTTTTTGTAATCTGAAATAATAAAAACAGCAAGGTAATTCATGATAAAAGTGAGCGTAAACGGTATTGCAATGATAGGAAATAAGGCCTAGGGTTCATACTTTCACTAGTGCAAGTTCTCTCAACAATAATAACATAGATAGATCATATAACAAGCCCTCAACATGCAACAAAGAGTCACTCCGAAGCCACTAATAGAGGA
This sequence comes from Triticum aestivum, assembly GCF_018294505.1. Lineage (NCBI taxonomy): Eukaryota > Viridiplantae > Streptophyta > Magnoliopsida > Poales > Poaceae > Triticum > Triticum aestivum. The sequence continues at coordinate 179,798,793 of NC_057810.1, read as the reverse complement.
GAACAAACATAGAGATTATGGTAGGGTACGAAACCACCTCAAAGTTATTCTTTCAGATCGATCTGTAAAAGAGTTCGTACTAGAATAACACCTTAAGACACAAATCAACCAAAACCCTAATGTCACCTAGATACTCCATTGTCACCTCAAGTATCCGTGGGCATGATTATACGATATGCATCACACAATCTCAGATTCATCCAACCAACATAAAAGTACTTCAAAGAGTGCCCCAAAGTTTCAACCGGAGAGTCAAGAACGTGTGCCAACCCCTATGCATAGGTTCCCAATGTCACAAAACCCGCAAGTTGATCACCAAAATATACATCAAGTGGCACATGATATCCCATTGTCACCACAGATAATCACGGCAAGACATACATCAAGTGTTCTCATAAAAGACTCAATCCGATAAGATAACTTCAGAGGGGAAACTCAATTCATCACAAGAGAGTAGAGGGGGAGAAACATCATAAGATCCAACTACAACAGCAAAGCTCGGGATACATCAAGATCATGCCATAGAGGAACACGAGAGAGAACACGAGAGAGAGAGAGAGAGATCAAACACATAGCTACTGGTACATACCCTCAGCCCCGAGGGTGAACTACTCCCTCCTCGTCATGGATAGTGCCGGGATGATGAAGATGGCCACCGGTGATGGGATCCCCCTCCGGCAGGGCGCCGGAACGGGCTCCCGAGAGGTTTTTGGTGGCTACAGAGGCTTGCGGCGGCGGAACTCCCGATCTATCTTCTGTTCTAGAAGTTTTACGATACGTAGGTATATATGGGTGCAAGGGGTACGTCGGTGGAGCTACGGGGGCCCCACGAGGCAGGGGGCGCGCCCGGGGGGGGGGGGGGGGCTCCCCACCCTCGTGAGCACCTCCCGTATCTCCTGACGTGCACTCCAAGTCCATCAGGTGGCTTTCCTTCCAAAAATAACTTCTCTAGTTGATTTCGTTCCATTTTGACTTCGTCTGATATTCCTTTTCCTCGAAACACTGAAATAGGCATAAAACAACAAATCTGGGCTGGGCCTCCGGTTAATAGGTTAGTCCCAAAAATAATATAAAAGTGGATAATAAAGCCTAATATTGCCTAAAACAGTAGATAAAGTAGCATGGAGCAATCAAAAATTATAGATACGTTGGAGACGTATCAAGTATCCCCAAGCTTAATTCCTGCTCGTCCTTGAGTAGGTAAATGATAAAAAAGAATTTTTGATGCGGAGTGATACTTTGGCATAATTTCAATGTAACTCTTCTTACTCGCGATATGAATATTCAGATCCGAAAGATTCAAGACAGAAGTTCATATTGACATAAAAAATAATAATACTTCAAGCATACTAATCAAAGCAATCATGTCTTCTCAAAATATCATGGCCAAAGAAAGTTATCCCTACAAAATCATATAGTCTGGCCATGCTCCATCTTCCCCACATAAAATATTTAAATCATGCACAACCCCGATGACAAGACAAGCAATTGTTTCATACTTATGACATTCTCAAAAAAAATTCAATCTTCACGCAATACATGAGCGTGAGCCATGGATATAGAACTATGTGGAATAGAATGGTGGTTGTGGAGAAGACAAAAAGGAGGGAAGATAGTCTCACATCAACTAGGCGTATCAAAGGGCTATGGAGATGCCCATAATAGATATCAATGTGAGTGAGTAGGGATTGCCATGCAACGGATGCACTAGAGCTATAAGTATATGAAAGCTCTACAAAAGAAACTAAGTGGGTGTGCATCCAACTTGCTTGCTCACGAAGACCTAGGGCATTTTGAGGAAGCCCATCATTGGAATATACAAGCCAAGTTCTATAATGAGAAATTCCCACTAGTATATGAAAGTGACAAAACGAGAGACTCTCTATCATGAAGATCTTGGTGCTACTTTGAAGCACAAGTGTGGTAAAAGGATAGTAGCATTGTCCCTTCTCTCTTTTTCTCTTTTTTGTTTTGTTTTGTTTGGGCCTTTCTCTTTTTTTTGGCCTCTTTTTTTTTAATTTTTCGTCCGGAGTCTCATCCCGACTTAAGGGGGAATCATAGTCTCCATCATCCTTCCCTCACTTGGGACAATGCTCTAATAATGATGATCATCACACTTTTATTTTTCTTACAACTCAACAATTACAACTCGATACTTAGAACAAAGTATGACTCTATATGAATGCCTCCGGCGGTGTACCGGGATATGCAATGAATCATGAGTGACATGTATGGAAGAATTATGGACGGTGGCCTTGCCACAAATACGATGTCAACTACAGGATCATGCTAGCAATATGACAATGATGGAGCGTGTCATAATAAACGGAATGGTGGAAAGTTGCATGGCAATATATCTCGGAATGGCTATGGAAATGCTATGGTAGGTAGGTATGGTGGCTGTTTTGAGGAAGGTATATGGTGGGTGTATGATACCGGCGAAAAGTGCGTGGTATTAGAGAGGCTAGCAAAGGTGGAAGGATGAGAAAAAGTGCGTATAATCCATGGACTCAACATTAGTCATAAAGAACTCATATACTTGTTGCAAAAATCTAGAAGTTATCAAAGCAAAGTATTACGCGCATGCTCCTAGGGGGATAGATTGGTAGGAAAAGACCATCGCTCTTCCCCGACCGCCACTCATAAGGAAGACAATCAATAAATAAATCATGCTCCGACTTAATCACACAACGGTTCACCATACGTGCATGCTACAGGAATCACAAACTTTAACACAAGTATTTCTCAAATTCACAAATACTCAACTAGCATGACTCTAACATCACCATCTTCATATCTCAAAACAATTATCAAGCATCAAACTTTTCTCAGTATTCAACACACTCATAAGAAATCTTGTATGCTTAGCATATTATGATTTTAAGCAAATTACCATGCTATTTAAGACTCTCAAAATAATATAAGTGAAGCATGAGAGTCCATCTATTTCTTAAAACTACCACCATGCTCTAAAAGATATAAGTGATGCACTAGAGCAAATGACAAACTACTCCGAAAGATATAAGTGAAGATCAATGAGTAGTCGAATAATTATGCAACTGTGCGAAGACTCCCTCTCGTTTAAGAATTTCAGATCTTGATATTGTATTCAAACAGCAAGCAAAGCTAAAGAAAACTGTATTGCAAGGATAGCACCACTCATGTGAAGAAGCAAAAATTTAGGCTCAACCGATACTAACCGATAGTTGTTGAAGAAGAATGGTGGGATGCCTACCGGGGCATCCCCAAGATTAGATGCTTGAGACTTCTTGAAATATTATCTTGGGGTGCCTTGGGCATCCCCAAGCTTGAACTTTTGTGTCTCCTTAATTCCTCTCATATCATGGCTTGTCTATTTCTCAAAAAGCTTCATTCACAACAAACTCAACAAGAACTCATGAGATCGGTTAGTATAAACCAATGCAAAACCTTATCATCTTCTACTTTAACAAATCACTAAAATTATTATTCAACATTGAATACTAAATGCCTCTGCATATTTAATACTCCTATCCTCAAATAGAATCATTAAACAAGCAAACATATGCAAACAATGCAACCATAACAACAATCTGCCAAAACAGTACAGTCTGTAAAGAATGCAAGAGTCATTATACTTCCCTAACCCCAAAAATTATGAACTAAAATTCCCACTGTAATAAATTTATCAGAGATCATTATGCAAAAAGATTCAACATTATACCACTCTCTGACTTTTCTAGGTAATTTTTTCAACAGCGGTAAACTTTCTGTTTTTCAAACAGCAACATGTATACTAGCAAAATAAGCATGGCAAAAGCTATCCTTGACTTATTTATTGAAACTAAAGGTGCAAAACATTATTCTAAATAACAGCAAGCAAATACTAACAAAAGAAAATGACACTCCAAGCAAAACACATATCATGTGGTGAATAAAAATATAGCTCCAAGTAAAGTTACCGATGGTGCGAAGACGAAAGAGGGGATGCCTTCAGGGGCATCCCCAAGCTTAGGCTCTTGCTTATCCTTGAATATCTTGGGGTGCCTTGGGCATCCCTAATCTTAGGCTCTTGCCACTCCTTATTCCATAGCCCATCAATTCTTTACCCAAAACTTGAAAACTTCACAACACAAAACTCAACAGAAAACTCGTAAGCTCCGTTAGTATAAGAAAACAAAACCACCACTTAGGTACTGTAATGAACTCATTCTAAATTCATATTGGTGCAATATCTACTGTAATTCAACTTATCTATGGTTCATACCCTCCGATACTACTCATAGATTCATCAAAATAAGCAAACAACACATAGAAAACAGAATCTGTCAAAAACAGAACAGTCTGTAGTAATCTGTATCAAACGTATACTTCTGGAACTCCAAAAATCCTACCAAATTAGGAAGTCCTGCGTAATTCGTGTACCAATCCAGCGCAAAAAGAATCAGATCTGAAGCACGTTTTTGTGAATTAAAAAAACTAAATTACTGGGTGCAAAAGTTTCTGATTTTCAGCAGGATCAACACAACTATCACCGTAAGCTATCCTAAAGGTCTTACTTGGAACTTTATTGAAAAAAAGCTATAAAACATGATTAATACAGTATAATAATCATGTGTACACACAAAAACAGTAAGGATAAGTATTGGGTTGTCTCCCAACAATCGCTTTTCTTTAATGCCTTTCTAGCTAGGCATGATGATGACAATGATGCTCACATAAAAGATAAGAATTGAAACATAATGGGAGCATCATGAAGCATATGACTAGCACTTTTAAGTCTAACCCACTTCCTATGCATAGGGATTTTGTGAGCAAACAACTTATGGGAACAATAATCAACAAGCATAGGAAGGTAACACAAGCATAGCTTCAAAACTTGAAGCACATAGAGAGGAAACTTGATATTATTGCAATTCCTACAAGCATATGTTCCTCCCTCATAATAATTTTCAGTAGCATCATGAATGAATTCAACAATATAACCAGCACCTAGAGCATTCTTTTCATGACCTACAAGCATAGAAAATTTACTACTCTTCAAATAAGCAAAATTCTTCTCATCAATAGTAGTGGGAGTAAACTCAACAAAATAACTATCATGTGATTGAAAATTAAGATCAAGATGACAAGTTTCATGGTTATCATTATTCTTTAAAGCATACGTGTCATCACAATAATCATCATAGATAGGAGGCATGCTTTCATCATAGTAAATTTGCTCATCAAAGCTTGGGGGACAAAAGAATATCATCTTCATCAAACATAGCTTCCCCAAGCTTGTGGCTTTGCATATCATTAGCATCATGGATATTCAAGGAATTCATACTAACAACATTGCAATCATGCTCATCATTCACATATTTCATGCCAAGCATTCTCTGTAATTCTTCTTCTAGTACATGAACACAATTTTCCTTCCCATCATTTTCACGAAAGACATTAAAAAGATGAAGCATATGAGGCATCCTTAATTCCATTTTTTTGTAGTTTTCTTTTATAGACTAACTAGTGCTAAAACAAGAAACAAAAAGATTCGATTGCAAGATCTAAAGATATACCTTCAAGCGCTAACCTCCCCGGCAACGACGCCAGAAAAGAGCTTGATGTCTACTACATAACCTTCTTCTTGTAGACGTTGTTGGGCCTGCAAGTGCACAGGTTTGTAGGACAGTAGCAAATTTCCCTCAAGTGGATGACCTAAGGTTTATCAATCCGTAGGAGGCGTAGGATGAAGATGGTCTCTCTCAAACAACCCCGCAACCAAATAACAAAAAGTCTCTTGTGTCCCCAACACACCCAATACATTGGTAAATTGTATAGGTGCACTTGTTCGGCGAAGAGATGGTGATACAAGTGCAAAATAGATAGTAGATATAGGTTTTTGTAATCTGAAATAATAAAAACAGCAAGGTAACTAATGATAAAAGTGAGCGTAAACGGTATTGCAATGATAGGAAACAAGGCCTAGGGTTCATACTTTCACTAGTGCAAGTCCTCTCAACAATAATAACATAGATAGATCATATAACAAGCCCTCAACATGCAACAAAGAGTCACTCCGAAGCCACTAATAGCGGAGAACAAACGTAGAGATTATGGTAGGGTACGAAACCACCTCAAAGTTATTCTTTCGGATCGATCTGTAAAAGAGTTTGTACTAGAATAACACCTTAAGACACAAATCAACCAAAACCCTAATGTCACCTAGATACTCCATTGTCACCTCAAGTATCCGTGGGCATGATTATACGATATGCATCACACAATCTCAGATTCATCCAACCAACATAAAAGTACTTCAAAGAGTGCCCCAAAGTTTCAACCGGAGAGTCAAGGACGTGTGCCAACCCCTATGCATAGGTTCCCAATGTCACGAAACCCGCAAGTTGATCACCAAAACATACATCAAGTGGCACATGATATCCCATTGTCACCACAGATAATCACGGCAAGACATACATCAAGTGTTCTCATAAAAGACTCAATCCGATAAGATAACTTCAGAGGGGAAACTCAATTCATCACAAGAGAGTAGAGGGGGAGAAACATCATAAGATCCAACTACAATAGCAAAGCTCGGGATACATCAAGATCGTGCCATAGAGGAACACGAGAGAGAACACGAGAGAGAGAGATCAAACACATAGCTACTGGTACATACCCTCATCCCCGAGGGTGAACTACTCCCTCCTCGTCATGGATAGCACCGGGATGTTGAAGATGGCCACCGGTGATGGGATCCCCCTCCGGCAGGGCGCCGGAACGGGCTCCCGAGAGGTTTTTGGTGGCTACAGAGGCTTGCGGCGGCGGAACTCCCGATCTATCTTCTGTTCTGGAAGTTTTATGATACGTAGGTATATATGGGTGCAAGGGGTACGTCGGTGGAGCTACCGGGGCCCCATGAGGCAGGGGGGCGTGCCCGGGGGGTGGGGGGGGGCGCCCCCACCCTTGTGAGCACCTCCCATATCTCCTGACGTGCACTCCAAGTCCATCGGGTGGCTTTCCTTCCAAAAATAACTTCTCCAGTTGATTTTGTTCCGTTTGACTTCGTATGATATTCCTTTTCCTCAAAACACTAAAATAGGCATAAAACAACAAATCTAGGCTGGGCCTCTGGTTAATAGGTTAGTCCTAAAAATAATATAAAAGTGGATAATAAAGCCCAATATTGCCTAAAACAGTAGATAAAGTAGCATGGAGCAATCAAAAATTATAGATATGTTGGAGACGTATCACCTTGCGACGAGCCGACGCGGATGACCCCATTTCGATGAAGTTCCACTTCATGATGGGATTGAACAACGACATCTCCAAGACTATCTTCCTCGAGAACTACAAGTCCATCGATGACTACTACATTGGTGCTCTCAAGGCGGAACAAGAACTCATGAAGGCCAAGGCTTCTCCACCCCAAGCACACTTCGCGGCGACCAAGCTCTACGACAAGCATGAGGCTAGTACCACCACGATGTCCAAGCCCAATGAGCTCCAAGATGATGCTCCCAAGTTCGACTTCATCGCCATCCCTCTTTGTGGCATTGAGGATTCCGAGTCTACCTCGACTCTTTTTCAAGATGGTGCGGCGACAAGTACGAATATGGAGACCTTCAAGGACCAAGCTTTGGAGGCGAGCGACAAGGTGGCGAGCAAGGATGATGCTTCCATCTTAGGAGGCGAGAGTGATGATGTGCCATCTTCGGCCTTCATCCATGGCAACGATGACGAGATGATCGAGCATGGGATTTTCCCTTCAGTCATGGAGGAGAGTGATGATGTGCCATCTTCGGCCTTCATCCATGGTGACGACGACGAGATGGTTAATCATGGGATTTTCCCTTCGACCACGGCGACGTATGATGACTTGAGTGACTTTTGCCACCATATTGGGAGTGAGAGTGACTTCACCACTAGCCCCATATATGACTAGTTGCCCCACTTTCCATGTGCGGAGAGCCATAACCCCCACCACTTGTGTGAGATGAGTGACTCCACCATATGAGACTTTGAGTGCACCTACTTTGAGGGAGTGAGTGAACCACCACATAGAGAGAGAGTGAGACAGTTGATAGGTCTTGTGAGGCCATTTGCATTTCTAACAAATTGACCTCTACCTCTATTGTGTCTTCTCATTTGGTGCTAGGTCCCATTTATGATGACGCGCCGATCCTCGACGACTTCATCCTCCCTTTGGACAAGACGATTGTCAGGACCCCGACTCAATGCCACATAGATCTAGCATGTAACACTTCATATCACTTTGCGGCCTCACGCACGGTATTCCCATGGGTGTCGCCTTACCTTTACTCGGGACCGTTTGCGCCTTTTGGCACACGTATATGACAGTGTCGCTAGCATCCATATGATAAGGAGCCCGGGCTGACATGGCTAGTCGTAAACCCAAAGTGGCACAAACTTACAGGGACAGGCATCCATGACCCAGCATCGAACGTGTCGGTCATCAGCGAGTGAATCCAGGCTGTAGCACTGGGCTAGCAGGACTCCGGTGAACCGGGCTGTAGCGGGCTAACAGGACTCCGGTATTCATCGCGTGACATTTCCCCGAAGGGACAGACACAGGAACGAAGAAGGACACATGCCGGCCAGCCTAAGTGTTCCGGAGCAGTAGCAAGCTACCATGGCTCGGTGGAAACACTAGGAGGCATTTCCCGGTAAGAGAGGCTACTAAAGATAAACAACTAGATAGTCAGATCCCACACATACCAAGCATTTCAATAACATACACACAATATGCTCGATATGTGCAATACAACATGGCATCACAAAATGACTCTACGACTCAAGTAGTCTATTCAATAGGCTCCAAGGAGCGAGACATTACAAACATGGGTCTCATGACCCAACAATCAGAGCATACAAGTCAAAGCACAAGCGGAAGCTATCATGTCTGAGTATAGACATCTATAAATGAAAAAGGCTGAGAAGCCTGACTATCGATCAGATCCTGTCGAGGGCACAAGATCGTAGCTGAGGTATCAAGCTAAACGTCGAAGTCCAAGCGGAACTACTAGTGAGACTGAAGTCTCTCTGCAAAACATAAAATAGGCAAACGTGAGTACAAATGTACCCAGCAAGACTTACATCAGATCTATCTACACATGCATCATTATCAACAAAGGGGATGGTGGAGTTTGACTGCAGCAAGCCAGCTTTGACTCGGTGGCTATCCTGAACTACGGCTGCAAGTAACTCTTTTGAGGTGGCGCACACGAGTCCACATATTCACCATATCAATACACCACTATGGATCCGCTCCCGTCTCCCTACGAGAACGCCATCCATAGCACTCACGCTTATCTTGCGCATTTTAAAGTATCCACTTTCACTTGTCTATGAACTGATATAAGCAATCCAGAAGTCCTTTTCCGCGGACACGGCTATTCGAATAGATGATGTTAACCCTGCAGGGGTGTACTTCTTCATACATGTTTCCACCACTTAGCGTCTGCACACGACATGTGCTCGGCAGACTTCAAGCGAAAGCCGACGTGGGTGTAGACCACGACCTACCTAAACACTCAAGTCTCTAGTCCAGGTTTATCGCCTATTCGGGTTCCATCCATGAGGAGATCCGGCCGGAGTTTCGCTCACAGCCCCAAACGATGTGAACAGGGTTCCCGAGATACCAAACGGCATCCGGTACACCGTGCCACGTACCTACCGCATCACAGCCCACCCCTACGGTCAGCGCTGTCCACGGCCTCCAGTAAGCTACAAACACCAGAAACTACTTGCAACTCCTGGACAGAGGACGAGGGTGAATAAGAAGTCGAGCGGGGTCATATTTCAGGGCCCAATGTACGGTAGTAGCTGAATCATGGATCACAAACACAGAACTCAGTTCCTAAGGACGGCTGCAATGAGACAGCCCACCATGTACTCCTACATGGCCTCTCACCGCTACCTTTACCAAATCGTGTTCACACACTTAGCTCACCCACAGTAGGACATGTTCACACGCCTCTGATTCATCCCCGATGAATCAGACCTGACTCAACTCTAAGCAGTAGCAGGCATGACAAACAAACATGAATGAGTAGGCACAACAGGGCTCAAACAACTCCTACTCATGCTAGTGGGTTTCATCTATTTACTGTGGCAATGACAGGTCATGCAAAGGATAAAGGGGTTCAGCTACCGCAGCAAGTAACAGATGAATCATTGTTGTCCTAATGCAGTAAAAGAGAGCAGGAGCGAGAGAGTAGGATTGTATCGGAATGAACAAGGGGGTTTTGCTTGCCTGGCACTTCTGAAGATAACATTGAGTCTTCATCAGTGTCAACGATCACATCATCGGTATCACGTCTATCGAGAGGGGACAAATACCGGCAACACAGAAGGAAACACAATCAATGCAATGCACAATATGATGCATGATCATGACATGGCAAAATGAATGTGTTTTGGGCTAATGCAACTAGCCACAGATTAAATGAAGTTGGTTTGAATACAAGATTCAAATTCAAACTCCGTATGTGATTATTCAAATGCCATTTAATTGATTTGTGCTAAACAGCAGCTATAAGTTGTTCTAACATGCATGAAAATGGTACAGATGGATTCCTTGAATTTTTCTGATAATTTTTCATATATAAATTATTTAATTTGGAGTTACGGTTGAATTTCTATGAATTTTAGAAGTTTTAGCTATTTTCTGGAATTATTAAATCATTTAAGATTTATTTAAATTCCAGAAAGGAATTATTGTGTCAGCATGACGCCGGGGTGACGTCAGCAGGTCAAAGGCGTCGACCAGGTCAAACTTGACCAGTGGGGTCCACTGGTCAGTGACCCAGTCAACTAACCAAGTTAGTTAGCCCTAACTAACTTAGTTAGCCGGGCGGGGCCCGCATGTCAGTGGCCTATCTAATTAGCTGACTTAATTAGTGTTAACTAATCTAACACCTAAACTAATTAACAGGGGCTGGCCCCACCTGTCATCGACCCAGGGGGGTTCTGCCGTGGTCAAGTGGGTCAACCCCACCGGCGTCTCGACGCCGGCGAGGTCCGGGACGGTGGCGACCGTCGGAAACATGCTACAGGGCACGGACAAGGCCGTGCTTGGGCTCGTTGGAGAGCCCTTGCTCCCGCGCGTCGAGCGGTGCGGTTGCTAGGTCGCGGGGAGGCCGGAGCTGACGACGGCGAGCTCGGTTGCGGCCGCCGGAGCTCGGGTAAGACACGGGCGACCACTAGGGAGCGCGAGAGGGCGAGCTGCGGCAGGCAACGGGCTCGTGGAAACGTTCTGAGCACGATGGTGCACTCGGGTGGGAGCTCCAGTGGCTGCAGTGACGGCGGCGACGAGGTCAGCGGCTGCCGGAGTTCGGCCGCGGCGGAGCTATGGCCTAGAGCTCGCAAACGTGAGGGGAAAGAGAGGGGTTCTGCACGGAGGCTCACCGCGGAGCTGTAGGGAGGGTTAGTGGGCTCGGGGGCGCGCCGGAGTGGCCGAATCGACGGAGAAGGGCGCCGGGGCCGAAGCTTGGAGATGATGACGATGGCGGCTGCTCGGAGCCCTTCTGGTCGCATGAGACGGCGAGGAGGACGAGGGCGGAACAGCGGAGCTTTGGGAGGCGTCGGGGAGGCGAGACGGTGGCTGTGGCCGCGCGAGCGCTGGTCGGCGGCGACGGCCTCCATTCGGTCGCGGGAGGGGAAACAGAGGAGCGAGGGGGAGGGAGGTCCAGAGAGCGAGGGAGAAGTGAGAGGGGGTCGGGGGCTGCGTGGCGTCGCGGGAGGGACCAGGGAAGGAGGAGGCAGCCAGGCAGGGAGGAGGTGGCCTCCTCGGCCGCGCGCGTGCGAGCACGCAGCTGCTCCCACTGGCAAGAGGAAGACGACAGGAGGGGAGTAGCGGTGGCGGGCTGGGCCGGCTGGGCCGGTTCTGGTGGGCTGCACGGGTGAGGCCAGGTAAGTCCTTCTCTCTCTCTCTCTTGTTTTTTTCTTCTGTTTTGTTTTATTTAATTTCGTTTTGCCACTGTTTTGAATTTTAAACAAATTCAAACAATGCCAAAAACTCCTCTGAATAATTTTATTTGGCTAGATGGACTTTTCCAAAAGCTCATAAAATATTTCAGGGGTATTTGAAATTATATTCTAATTATATGAATATAATTCAAATTCAAATAGCTAATGATTTAAATTCAAAGTCCTAAAAATAAATCCTTAAAAATGTTCAATATTTTGGTTGGGACCAGAACCCTTACCAAAAATTATCAAACATTTAAGAAGAGCCTTTTGGAGCAATGAATGAGATTTCTAGGGTTTTTGCCCCTCTTTTATTTAGGGTTTTGAGGCTTCCAATATTCCTCAATTCAAGTTTCAAAAATATAGACATGATGCACACATGAAGCTAGCCTAGAGCAATGCCAGAAGCTAGGGATGTGACAACGATGGCCATGGTGGAATATGCTGCACCCCCACATGGTTCCATTAAGATGAAGATGATCACCATTTGGTCTTTCCCACCTCACCTACACCACTTGAGTGGAATGACAAAGGTAACATAGGTGACGATGATGCTCTAGTCCCACTAGTGGACATTCTTGACATTGATTGCTTGCATGATGTTTATCCACCTAGTACCATGCTTCATGCTAGTATGATTTCCCCATGCGATGATTTGCCCATTTATGATGAGTATGATGATTCTCATGTGGAGTCTATTAGTTGTGATGCCATGTTACATAGGATTTCTTGTGACAATTCTTTAGGTCACATCATGTTTGATAATCCGCTTGACATGTCATATGCTATGCATGAGATCCATCATATTTCTTATTTGCAATCTCTTCATAGTGACTATGCATATGCCATTAAAATAAACCCAATTTGCACATATGGCATAGATGACAAGCCCATGGTTATTGGCATTTGTCTTTCTTGTGATGATATTGATATGCTCCCTTTGCATCATTTATCTCATATGCCATGCCATGCCCACCTAGCTTTGGATATGCATTGTTTTGGATGTTGTCCATTTTATCCATATGATGTTTCCAATGTTGTTCATGAGGAGACTCCCATAGTTTCCTCATACATTTTAGGAGATTTTGATTCATCCCATTCATTGCATGATCCCAATACTTGTGTGCACAATATGATTCCCATGAATGAAAATGCTATTGATGCGCCATATACTTGTATGCTAAATTTGCATCCCCATCGTGCCATACACAATAACTATTCTTTCATGATGGATGACATGTTCTTATACCATGCATGAAATTTCTTTGAGAATTTCTTATCTTGTGCTAACTCACATGTGCACATACACATCATGATGGATGATGTGTACATTTACCATGCGCACAATTTCTTTGGTTTGTGTCTCTTTTGTGTAGGTACCCATGAATACTTGTCAACCTCGCAATCCCACGAGTTGACAAAACGAGCTCTAGAGAGCAACGATGATTTGGGATCCCATGGATTGTCTTTCCCACCGCTCTCTTCACGCAAAGACTTCGCACATTTCTTCTACATGGCCCTCACTTAGCTATGGGTTGTTGTCCATTACAAATTATATGCCCATCTTGCCATGATCAATTTGCATGATATGCCCTTTCCTATGCCTTTTCCATGCATTTGTGACCCATGCTTTGCATTACACATGATGATTGGCTCTAGTACTTGTATGTGTATTTGCAAGCTTGGTGGAGATATTGCTTGTTGTTGCCATGTTCCTTTTGTGCACCATTCCTATGATGACACTTTCATCTTGCTTTGTGTTCATGCTTGCGATATGTCATGTGCATTCCCTATGCCTATTACATTGCCATGATTTATTCTAGTGTGTTGCATCTTCGCTCCACTAGTTTGCACGACTTGATTACTATGCTTAATTATGTTGCATCACCATTTCATGCGGTTGATGAAAACCATCTATATGCTTTGCACATGATTCATATTGCTTCTTGTCATATATCTCCATGTGTTGCCTCTCTCATGCTAGATGATTTGTCATGTATTGAGTGCAACAATGATTCTCTTCTTTCTCATGAGATTGCCCCCATAGCATTCTCGCATATATTTGGAGATTTTGACATAATTCTTGTGAAGCATGCTTGTCTTACTTCTTTGCACCGTATACCTAGTGCCATGAATTTAGCCATTGTTGCATCATATTATTCATGCACTTGTGCTTCTAATGGTTTTGTGCAAAAGATGAGAACCATCATGATGGATGATGTGTTTGTCTACCATGCACATACTTTTTTTGTTTTGTTTTGTGCATGTGTAGGATACTTGGACTTTGTGTAGACTTCTACTTCACGTGAGTTGACCATTCGACCTCTTGAGAGCGAGCCTCATACATTCTACCATGACTCGCTTCTACACCGTATTTGCTTCCACTTCGGCATTGTGAAGAATGCACAAGGACACGCCTTCAAGGTGACATCCTTCTTGATCTTGGATATTGTGGATCATACTTCATGTGTTGCTTGCACCATTTGCACGCATGTTCGAGATATTGCTTTCACCCATGATTGCCACATTTCCATGCTTCATGATATATATACCTTGTGTGTTGCATCCAATTCTTGGTGTACTTGCTACTATCATATGATTGGTTGCACCAATATCATTTCTTCACATATGCCATGTCCCTTTGCTTGTCACATGCTTGACTTGATTGCCTCACACATGATGAACACTTGCTCTTTCTAATGTGTTGAGTGCCACACTATATTCACTACACCCCATGCACATTGTGCTTGGATTGTCTTGCACTTGACCCATGTGTTTAGACATCTCATCTTATTTGGTGTTGTGAATGATTCCTATGCCTACCGTCGACCATTTGTCGAGCACTTTATGCATGTTTGCTATGATCTTGAGGTAGATGCTTATTATCTTGTCACACACATTTGCATCACTACCTCACATTTACATGCTTGTTTCCATGATGACCTTGATTTTACTCAATTCATTTGCTTACATGCCATGTCACAATCCTTTGTCACACCCTATGCTATGCTTGATGACAACACTTGTTTGGTGAATCACCTCTTGAATGCTTGGTTTTGCACTAATGCTAACCACATTTGTTTTTCCAAGTGTTTGTGGTATTTGCTCATTTTGAAGGAATCACAAGACGTACGGTGCGACATTGGAGAGTGCCCATTTCGAGTTACTAGACGATGAGTGCTTGGTGATCGACCACTTCGACACGGCACCGACATCTCTTTCCCATGGTGATTTGGTTTTCGATCCGAGGTCGGATCTTTTCCAAGGGGGAGGGGATGATGCGGAGCATCCTACAGTCATCACCATGTCAAGAGTCTGTTTGGCAAGTGACACGTGCGACCTCTAATTCTCATACATAAAGGTGAATCTTCTCCTTTACACGTGCTCACTTGACCCCTTCAAGGATGGTATACTACTTGACACTCCACTCGAGTGCATGCATAGGTATTGCCGGAGCTTTCCGGATGACGAGGAGGAGTGTAAGCGCCAAGGAACAACTACACCATCCGTGAGGGAGGCAACGAAGCAAAGACGGAAGAAGAAGGAGCTGCGGAGTCTACAGCGACCGGATGACCGGAAGCCATTGGACGTCCGACCCCCCCTACAGCGCCCGGACGACCGGACTTCGCCGGACGTCCGACACCTGGAACTCCAGCCAGCCCAAGAGACATGCCGACGAGATCTACAGCGACCGGACGACCGACCGAGATCGGACGTCCGACACCTCCCAGGCCACGGACGATCGAGCGCCTCCGGACGACCGGTGCCACGGCGACAGAATGATATTTACGGAAGTCCGAAGACTTCCGAACGTCCGGACCGTCCCAAGCTTCCGGACGTCCGACCCCCACAGGACGTCCGACGCCTGTGTGCGCAGCCGCGGGCCTTTGGCCTTGTATCCCTCTCCCACTTACCCCTTCGTGGCTTAGACTATAAAGACCACCTCCACCTCCTTTCTAGGGTTAGCAAAGTGATAGCTCATTTGTATGTGAGCTTTGCTCCTACCTATCTCTACTCTTGAGAGAGAGAGACCACTACTCCATTGGAGGCCAAGACCTCCATCTAGGAGAAGATCCTACGGGATATCATCAAGACCCCTTCATGGGAAGATCCTTCTAGGATTCAAGCCCCCAACTCCTTTGGACTTGGGATGAACTTTACCTTGTATCTTTCCCTTTGTTGTTCATGTACCTTGTGATCTTGTGTGTTTGATTGTCTAGTGGATGTGTGATTAGACTTGTTCTTGAGTGCTTCCCCTTGTGATTTCTCTCCGTTCTTCTCCGTGTTCATCGTGTTCTTCGAGGGATGCCACTTCAAACGTGAAAGATCGGCCTACACCGGGTTAGCCCCATATCAAATATGTTTGAAAATTCCTTCTAATTTAGTGCACATGGAATTAACTCGCATACAAGTACACAAATATGATTTTCAAACCATTATGGTTAGCCGTTCATCATCAAACATGCATTGTTCCCTCTCGGAACCACGAGCCTTCTAGTGAGTTGCTCTGGTTTGTGAGGGGTGTGTGTCCAAACTTTCGTCAAATAGGCAAATTTTTATACCACATCATCTTGGTGGTATGACATTACCTCAAGCAAGGTTTCATGTTTTTAAGTTTTTGGAATTTAAATGCCATGACACTCCATGCTTAATTGTGTCATAGCCGTTAGACCAATATGTTTGAAAATTGTTTCCAATTTACTGCACGTGGAATTAAATCGCACACAAGTACATAAAATGTGAATTTTCAAACCGTTTTGGTTAGCTGCTACATTTACATGCAGTTCATATTTTAAATTACGGTCATTAAATGGCTAGAAAATCACTTAAATGTCTTAAGAGGTCAAATGACCCCTGAAATTTTCCAAATTTTGACATGACAGTTGTATTAGTACTACAAATTTTCTCGTACATTTAAAACACCATCCATTGCCACTTTACTCCAAATTCGTCTTTCACAGCTAATAAAAAATATCTACAACATCGCACATAGTTGTTCTGTAGGAATCGTTTGTGATGAAAAAGTCGGGGTCTATTTAAGTCTTCCTCCTTAAGCTTCACCGGCTCGTCTGCTCCAGTGCCGGCAACCCCTGAATCCACAAATCCCGGTCCCTATTCCCGCACCCCCTTCTTGCAAAGATGACGCCATGGAAACGCTTCGTGAAGGCCTGTACGATGGCCGCGTCCCCCCGAGCGCGGCCGCCTACGCCGAGAGTTCCACCGCATCCACATTGAGTGCGGCCGCTTCCGTCGAGAGGGCGTCTGCTGCAGCCGACATGGTAGCTGCACCAGCCAAGACGGCTGCAGCTGCTGCTGCGATGGCGGCTGCAAACACCGAGAGCACTCGAGCTGCCGCCCGTGCCGCCGATGTCGCCCTGGCCCGGGTCGAGGCCATCCACGCCAAGATATTCCATGCCACCTTAGAATCCAGCGTGCAACCCACGTCCGAAAAGGCAACATGGCCATGGAGCACCTGCTTCCTCATGAGGTCGTCGAGCGGGAGCGGGAGATGCAGGAGGCAGCGGAGATCGAGGAGCGCCGGGAGGAGGAGTTGCGCGTGGCCCAGGTCGAGGTAGAGAATAGTCTGTCCATCGAGGAATCGGCGGTGGAGTACCAACGCGAGCTCTGGCGCAGCCACTACTACGAGTACTACAACCTTGAGGGCGGCGCCGAGGACAAGGACGAGGGTAGGGACGAGTACGTGGTCGACTTCAGTAGGGGGGACGCGGAGTCCACCAACGGCGGCATGTCACTAGGGCAAATCATCGACATCTCATCTCACATCGGCAATGCATAGGCCGGTGCGGCGGCTGATTTGTTAAAATTATTCGCACTTATGCTTTGTTTTTAATGCTGGTCTTTTGTTAGAGCAATGTTTAGGTGAACTATCTCTATTTAGTTACTAAAATTTCTCGATTCAGTAAGTCGGGTCTGTGTGCTGTACACTCTTTTGTGTGCCCAAGTTAGCAAGCGATGTTAAATTATGCAATGACGTACGCGGGGGAATTTCCACCAAAATTTCAATTTTCAAACTCATCCCATGCGCGTTAAGCAGAAGAATCATTTGCGATGCGCACTATCGTTCAAAGTGAATGGTGTCCGACGGCACCGCGTGCAAATTTTCCCTCCACATTTCGAAATTTTTGGCCTACCGTCAAAATATCTACCCTCCCCCCTCCCCATCCCCCTTTCTCCCCGACCACAAGTCACATTTCCCCTGTTTCCTCCTTCCTCCCTTCCTAATCTATAGCCGCTTCCTTGCTTGCTTCCTCGCTCTCGCCGTCTCGCATCCTACCGCCGGGGTCGCCATGGTCATCTTCAAAGACCTCCCCAGCAGTTCCTCCTCCTCCGACGACAACTCCACCACCCGGGTATGCCTCTCTTCTCTCGCTCGGTCTATGACTTCGAATGAAGGATTTTTACCCGGCGGACGATTTGAGTCATTTCTTCCTCTTGTAGTTCCCTAGGACCTTTAGTTGCAACGAATGGAGCGGGGTGGCTGAAGATCTGTCTTCTCGTTGTCACCATCAATCTCCATGGGTGAAGCTAGTTGCTTTTGAATCTCTGGACAGTGGGAGGAAGTTTCTGGCATGTGCAGAGAAGGTTATATCCTCTTTCGTTGTTACAAATCATTTGTTAGATGTGATTCGGACACTGTCACGGTCCCAACCCATTCATACCACACCTTCAACTAAACGCATCCTAAGACAGTGTCATAGTTTGTACCTAGTATCTAAAAATGTTGCCATCTCATCAGCGGTGCCATTGGAAAATTATTTGGCACCGCTTCAGCAGTTTGTGGACCCAACTTGTCCACACATCCAAGCAGCCAAGCAGTAAAATACTAAATCTTTATGCCACGAAGGAACTGGGCGTCGGAGCAACTAGGTGCTCTGGAGTTCAGGTCCCTGATTTTTTTCCGCTGCATTGGCTCACCAGTGTAGGGCACCGGTGCGAGATGTAGCAACAATTGTATTTACACCGGTTTTGGCATACATAGTGGACGCCTTAGTGCTATTAGTTCTATGTTACTAAATTTGTGCATGTACACACCTGCTAGTATCAATTTGCTGTCATCCAAACACTGTCGCTATGCTGTTTCAGTTATATTTACCTTCCTCATAAAGTGTTCAATTTGTTATTTATAGTACATGAGTAAGAACTTGCAGCGTTGTTGTAGTTAATTATAGCTTCTGATGTTTCAAAATTTGGTTGTTGTCTCAGTAGCAATTAATTCATTTGCACATTGATATTTTTGAGAAGATATGTCATAATTAACCTGTTTCTTTAGTTTTTCAAAATAAGTATTTGATGATTTTGTATCTTGCTATAAACCCATTTCCCCTACAATTGTTACTGATCTAGTTTTAAATATTATTGGATGAATGGAAGTGTTCTTACTTGGAGTGGGTTGATCAAGAGTGGCCACAGTCTTTGAAGGTAGGCTTAGAGAAAGTGTTGTCAATGCTAAAGAATATTTGGAGATGCGGGATAAAAAGAGGAAGGTGGAGAATGAGCTTAGATTTTTAAAATCAGACTTTTCTAAGATGGTGTTGGCGAAGGAGGAGGCACTTTCCCAGTTGGCCAGTGCAAAACAGGTTCTTACTGAACTCAAAGCAGAGGTGGATAAGATGAGCCTGGATGATCTTGATTAGGGAAATGAATATATTTTTCTAATATTGTTCTTATGAAACTGAACTAGCTATATGTTGTATTGTGCTGTTTTCAGGAAGCTATTGTACTGTGATGTTAAAATATATTTATGTGCCTGATATGAAATTGGCAAACAGCTGTTCGATACGAAATATGAATTTTGCATAATACTGGAATTATTAATTGTAAACTAATAAACCTGCTAAATGGGCCATGGAACTTTGCAAACAGTTCTAGCAGTAAAAACACTTGTGATGGATAGCCCAATGCCAGACAGTTTTCTTCATCAAATCGTGTGTGATGTCGTCGATAAAAGCAAACGGTTAACCAAGGCAGGGCGTGTGTGGTAGTTACACGTATCACACACGAGCCTATACATAAACCTGTGTGGGATGTACATACGAATGGAAACATTTTCCCTGGATTGACTGTGTGGGATGTACATAAGCACGGAAACGTATTCCTTGGATTGCTTGTGTGTGATATACATACCTACGGATATGTTTTTCTGGGATTCACCTGTGGGATGTACATACCTACGGAAATGTTTTCTGGGATTCACCGTGTGGGATGTACATACCTACGGAAATGATTGGGCTTCCGTGGGTCACCCGATCGCACGCGAACTCATTTGGTGTCCTGGAGGGCCTATCCCCCGACAGTTTCTGGGTCGTGTGGGAAGGACCCCCTAATCGCCCACACTCACTAGGTGACGGTTCCAAATGCCATCGTGGAAAGGGGTTTTAAACCGTTTGTATAGCACTGACGCCTACCAGTGTTGTAAGTAAATAAAAGTGTGATGATCATCATTATTTGAGAATTATCCCAGTGAGGAAAGGATGATGGAGACTATGATTCTGCCACAAGTCAGGATGAGACTACAGACGAAAAATAAAATAAAAAAAGAGAAGGCCCAGATAAAAAATGAGAGAAAAATAGAGAAGGGGCAATGTTACTATCCTTTTTCCACACTTGTGCTTCAAAGTAGCATCATGATCTTCATGATAGAGAGTGTCCTATTTTGTCACTTTCATATACTAGTGGGAATTTTCATTATAGAACTTGGCTTGTATATTCCAATGATGGGCTTCCTCAAAATGCCCTAGGTCTTCGTGAGCAAGCGAGTTGGATGCACACCCACTTAGTTTCTTTTTTGAGCTTTCATACACTTATAGATCTACTGCATCCGTTGCATGACAATCCCTACTCACTCACATTGATATCTATTGATGGGCATCTCCATAGACCATTGATACGCCTAGTTGATGTGAGACTATCTTCTCCTTTTTTTGTCTTCTCCACAACCACCATATTCTATTCCACCTTAGTGCTATATCCATGGCTCACGCTCATGTATTGCATGGAGATTGAAAAAGTTTCAGAACATCAAAAGTATGAAACAACTGCTTGGCTTGTCATCGGGGTTGTGCATGATTTAAATATTTTGTGTGATGAAGATAGAGCATAGCCAGACAATATGATTTTGTAGGGATAGCTTTATTGGGCCAAGTTATTTTGAGAAGACTGATATGTCTCAAACGTATCTATAATTTTTGATTGTTCCATGATATTATATTACCCCTTTTGGATGTTTATGGGATTTATTTTACACATTTATATCATTTTTGGGGCTAACCTACTAACCGGAGGCCCAGCCCGTATTGCTGTTTTTTTTGCCTATTTCAGTATTTTGAAGAAAAGGAATATCAAACGGAGTCCAAACGGAATGAAACCTTCAGGAGCGTGATTTTTGGAATGAACGTGATCCGGAGAACTTGGAGTGCAAGTCAAGAAGCAAACGAGGCGGCCAGGAGATAGGAGGGTGCGCCCACCCCTCCTGGGTGCGCCCCTGTCTCCTGGGCCCCTCGAGCGGCCACCGATGTACTTCTTCCTCCTATATATACCTATGTACCCCGAAAACATCCAGGGAGCCAATGAAAAACAATTTCCACCGCCGTAACCTTTTGTATCCGCGAGATCCCATCTTGGAGCCTTCGCCGGCGCTCCGCCGGAGGGGGAATCGACCATGGAGGGCTTCTACATCAACACCATAGCCCCTCCGATGAGTTGTGAGTAGTTTACCACAGACCTTCGGGTCCATAGTTATTAGCTAGATGGCTTCTTCTCTCTTTTTGGATCTCAATACAATGTTCTCCCCCTCTCTTGTGGAGATCTATTCGATGTAAACTCTTTTTGTGGTGTGTTTGTCGAGATCCGATGAATTGTGGGTTTATGATCAAGTTTATCTATGAGAAATATTTGAATCTCCTATGAATTCTTTTATGTATGATTGAGTTGTCTTTGCAAGTCTCTTCAAATTATCAGTTTGGTTTGGCCTTCTAGATTGATCTTTCTTGCCATGGGAGAAGTGCTTAGCTTTGGGTTCAATCTTGCGGTGTCCTTACCCAGTGACAGAAAGGTTTGCAAGGCACATATTGTATTGTTGCCATCGAGGATAAAAAGATGGGGTTTATATCATATTGCTTGAGTTTATCCCTCTACATCATGTCATCTTTCTTAATGTGTTACTCTGTTCTTATGAACTTAATACTCTAGATGCATGCTAGATAGCGGTCGATGTGTGGAGTAGTAGTAGTAGATGCAGGCAGGAGTCGGTCTACTTGTCACGGACGTGATGCCTATATACATGATCATGCCTAGATAATCTCATAATTATTCGATTTTCTATCAATTGCTCGACAGTAATTTGTTCACCCACCGTAATACTTATGCTATCTTGAGAGAAGCCACTAGTGAAACCTATGGCCCCCGAGTCTATCTTTTATCATATAAGCTTCCAATCTACTTTTATTTGCATCTTTACTTTTTGCATCTATATTATAAAATACTAAAAATATATTTATCTTATCATACTATCTCTATCAGATCTCACTTTCGCAAGTGGCCATGAAGGGATTGACAACCCCTTTATTGCGTTGGTTGCGAGTTCTTTGTTTGTTTGTGTAGGTGCGTGGGACTTTTGAGGAGCCTCCTACTGGATTGATACCTTGGTTCTCAAAAACTGAGGGAAATATTTACACTACTATTGCCGCATCACCCTTTCCTCTTCAAGGGAAACCAACACAAGCTCAAGACGTAGCAAGAAGGATTTCTGGCGCCGTTGCCGGGGAGGTCTTCGCTCAAGTCAAGACATACCAAGTACCCATCACAAACTCATCTCCCTCGCATTTACATTATTTGCCATTTGCCTATCGTTTTCCTCTCCCCCACTTCACCCTTGCCGTTTTATTCGCCCTCTCTTTCCCAATCTTCTCCTCTCTTTTTCGCTTGCCTTTTTCTGTTTGCTTGTGTGTTGGATTACTTGTTACCATGGCGCAAGATAATACCAAATTGTGTGATTTCTCCAATACCAATAATAATGATTTCCTTAGTACTCCGGTTGCTCCTCTTAATGATGTTGAGTCTTGTGAAATCAATACTGCTTTGCTGAATCTTGTTATGAAAGATCAATTCGCCGACCTTCCTAGTGAAGATGCCGCTACTCATCTAAACAGCTTTGTTGATTTGTGTGATATGCAAAAGAAGAAAGATACGGATAATGATATTGTTAGATTGAAGTTATTTCCGTTTTCACTTAGAGATCGTGATAAAGTTTGGTTTTCGTCTTTGCCTAAAAATAGTATTGATTCTTGGAACAAGTGCAAAGATGCTTTTATCTCTAAGTATTTTCCTCCCACTAAGATTATCACTCTTAGGAATGATATTATGAATTTTAAACAACTTGATCATGATCATGTTGCCCAATCTTGGGAAAGAATGAAATTGATGATTCACAATTGCCCTACTCATGGTTTGAATCTATGGATGATCATACAAAATTTTTATGCCGGTTTGAACTTTGCTTCTAGAAATCTTTTAGATTCGGCCGCGGGAGGCAAATTTATGGAAATCATGTTAGGATATGCTACAAAACTTCTTGATAATATTATGGCTAATTATTCTCAAAGGCACACCGAATGATCTTCTAGTAAAAAAGTGCATGCTATAGAAGAAATTAATGTTTTGAGTGGAAAGATAGATGAACTTATGAAGTTGTTTGCTACTAAAAATACTCCTCTTGATCCCAATGATATGCCTTTGTCTACTTTGATTGAGAATAATAATGAATCTATGGATGTGAATTTTGTGGCTAGGAATAGTTTCGGTAACAATGCTTATAGAGGAAACTTTAATTCTAGACCGTTCCCTAGTAATTCCTCTAATAATTATGGAAATTCCTACAATATTTCTTATGGTAATTTCAATAAGATGCCCTCTGATTTTGAGAATAGTGTGAAAGAATTTATGATTTCTCAAAAGAATTTTAATGCTTTGCTTGAAGAAAAATTGCTCAAAGTTGATGATTTGGCTAGGAACGTTGATAGGCTTTCGCTTGATGTTGATTCTCTTAAACTTAGATCTACTCCTCCTAAGCATGATATCAATGAGTCTCTCAAAGCAATGAGAATTTCCATTGATGAGTGCAAGGAAAGAATCGCTAGATTGCGTGCTAAAAAAGATTGCTTTGTAAAGGCGTGTTCTTCTAGTTTAAATGAAAATAATGATGAAGATCTTAAAGTTATTGATGTGTCTCCTATTAGATCTTTGTTTTGCAATATGAATCTTGATAATAATGGGACTGGAGATGAGTCAACTTTAGTTAGAAGGCGTCCCAAGAATTCAGAGTTTTTAGATCTTGATGCTAAGTTTTGTAAAAGTGGGATTGGAGAGGTCATGACTTTAAATAGCATTGAACCCACTATCTCAGATTTCAAGGAATTTGATTATGATAATTGTTCTTTAGAAGGTTGTATTTCCTTGTTGCAATCCGTTGTTAATTCTCCTCATGCTTATAGTCAAAATAAAGCTTTTACCAAACATATTGTTGATGCCTTGATGCAATCTTATGATGAAAAACTTAATTTGGAAGTTTCTATACCTAGAAAACTTAATGATGAGTGGGAACCTACTATAAAGATTAGAATTAAAGATCATGAGTGTTATGCTTTGTGTGATTTGGGTGCTAGTGTTTCCACAATTCTGAAAACTTTATGTGATATTCTAGGTTTCCATGATCTTGATGATTGCTCTTTAAATTTGCACCTTGCGGATTCCACCATTAAAAAGCCAATGGGAAGGATCAATGATGTTCTCATTGTTGCAAATAGAAATTTGGTGCCGTAGATTTTATCGTTCTTGATATAGATTGCAATATTTCTTGCCCTATTATTCTTGGTAGACCTTTCCTTAGAACGATTGGTGCGATTATGGATATGAAGGAAGGGAATATCAGATCTCAATTTCCATTAAGGAAAGGCATGGAGCACTTTCCAAGAAAGAAAGTCAAATTACCTTATGAATCTATCATGCGAGCTACTTATGAATTGAGTGCCAAATATGGCACTACTTAGATATATCTTCGCTTTTATGCCTAGCTAGGGGCGTTAAATGATAGCGCTAGTTGAGAGGCAACCCAATTTTATTTGTGTTTTTTGTTTTTGTTCCTGTTTAGTAATAAATTTTGCATCTACCTTCTGTTTAGATGTGTTTTTATGTTTTCATTAGTGTTTGTGCCAAGTAGAACCTATAGGATAACCAATGATGATACTCCCTCCGTCCAGAAATACTTGTCGAAGGAATGGATGTATCTATACATATCTTAGTTTAGATACATCCATTTTTATTCATTTCTCTGACAAGTATTTTGGGACGGAGGGAGTAGTTGATTTGATTCTGCTGAAAAACAGAAACTTTGCACGCACTAAATTAGTTTTGTTAAATCACAAAAACGTGATTTTGCGTTGATTCTTTTTGCTGATGATCAATACACAAGTTTTTCAGGACATCCTATTTTGGTAGGATTTTTAGAGTTCCAAAAGTTTGCGTTAGTTACAGATTGCTACAGACTGTTCTGTTTTTGACAGATTCTGTTTTTCGTGTGTTGTTTGCTTATTTTGATGCATCTATGGCTAGTATTAAGTGTTATGAACCATTGAGAACTTGGAATACAGTAGGTTTAACACCAAAATAAATAAAGAATGAGTTAATTACAGTACCTTAGTGGTGGTTTTGTTTTCTTTCACTAACGGAGCTTATAAGATTTCCTGTTGAGTTTTGTGTTTTGAAGTTTTCAAGTTTTGGATAAAGCTTTGATGGACTATGGAATAAGGAGTGCCAAGAGCCTAAGCTTGGGGATGCCCATGGCACCCCAAGATATTCAAGGATAGCCAAAAGCCTAAGCTTGGGATGCCCCGGAAGGCATCCCCTCTTTCGTCTTTGTTCATTGGTAACTTTACTTGGAGCTATATTTTTATTCGCCACATGATATGTGTTTTGCTTGGAGCGTCGTGTATTATATTAGTATTTGCTTTTTAGCTTACCACAATCATCCTTGTTGTACACACCTTTTGGGAGAAGCCCACTTGATTAGAATTTGCTAGAATACTCTATGTGCTTCACTTATATCTTTTGAGCTTGATAGTTTTTGCTCTAGTACTTCACTTATATCTTTTAGAGCACGGTGGTGGCTTAATTTTGAAGAAATTGCTAGTCTCTAATGCTTCATTTATATTATTTTGAGAGTCTTTTAGAACATCATGGTATTTGCTATGGTTATAAAATTGGTCCTAGAATGGTAGGCATCCAAGTTGGGTATAATAAAAACTATAATAGGAAGTGAATTGGATGCTATGATCAATTTGGTGCTTGATAATTGTTTTGAGATATAGAGGTAGTAATGTTAGAGTCATGCTAGTGGGTAATTATGAAATTGAGAAATACTTGTGTTGAAGTTGGCAAGTCCCTTAGCATGCACGTATGGTAAAAGTTGCGTGACAAATTTGTTGCATGAGGTGCTCTTTTAATTGCCTTCCTTATGAGTGGAGGTCGGGATTGCGCGATGGTTAACTCCTACCAACCCTTCTGAAAGGATCGATATGGTTGACTAGAGGGGGGGGGGGTGAATAGGCAACTAACAATTTTTAATCTTTTCTTTACCAAATTAAACTTTTCAACAAAATAGGTTGTCTAGATGTGCAACTAAGTGAGCAACCTATATGATGCAATAACAACTAGCACATAAGCAAGCAAGGGATACAACACAAGTAGGCTTGCAAAAGTAAAGGCACGAAATAACCAAGAGTGGAGCCCGTGGAGACGAGGATGTGTTTCCGAAGTTCCTTCCTTTTAAAGGGAAGTACGTCTCCGTTAGTGCGGTGTGGAGGCACAATGCTCCCCAAGAAGCCACTAGGGCCACCGTATTCTCCTCACGCCTTCACACAATGCGAGATGCCATGATTCCACTATTGGTGCCCTTGAAGGCGGCGACCGAACCTTTACAAACAAGGTTGGGGAAATCTCCACAACAATTGGAGGCTCCCAACAACACCACGAAGCTTCACCACAATGGAGTATGGCTTCGAGGTGACCTCAACCATCTAGGGTGCTCAAACACCCAAGAGTAACAAGATCCGCTAGGGATGAGTGGGGGAATCAAATATCCCTTGGTGGAAGTGTAGATCGGGCCCTTGTCACCCAATCCCGAGCAAATCAACAAGTTTGATTGGCTAGGGAGAGAGATCGGGCGAAAATGGAGCTTGGAGCAACAATGGAGCTTAGAGGTGGAAGAGGTAGTCAACTAGAGGCAGAAGACGCCCCTTACATAGTCATGGGAAATATCCAACCGTTATCAACAAGTTCAGCCCGCGACACACGGTACTACCGCTCCAGGGGCGCGGTACTACCGCAAGGCCGCGCGGTACTACCGCGGCGGACCACGGTACTTCCGCGGCGGACCACGGTACTTCCGCGGCGGACCACGGTACTTCCGCGACAGCAGCAGAGGCCGGGACTTGCCTGACTAGGGTGCAGTACTACCTCTTGCGCGGTACTACCGCTCCCGCTTGCGGTACTACCGCAAGGCAGGAAAGTCATCGCCTGGGAAGGGCGCGGATGAAATAAATTACATTCGTGCCTACTTTTGCTGAAAATGGGGTGGTACAAAAATCCGACGAGGTACTACCGCGCACGAGGCGCGGTACTACCGTAGAGGCACGGATGTAAAAAATTACATCCGCTCCTACTACCGTGACGCCGCGGTACTAGGTAGGAGGGCCACGGTAGTACGACTCCTAGGGAGCGGTACTACCGTGGGCTCCCGCGGTACTACCGCGCTGGACGAGCGGTACTACCGTGGGGGCGCGGATGTAAAAAATTACATCCGCCCCTACTACCGTACGGGAGCGGCACTAGGCCTGGGAGCCATGGTACTACGGCTCCAGAGGAGCGGTACTACCGTGACCCACAGCGGTACTACCGCTAGTACCTGCGGTACTACCGCAAGTACAACAGTAGCCGTCAGATTTCTGCACAACTAGGATAACGAATAGATGCTCCAAAGTGCAAGGAAAGGTAGGACAAGTGTATGTGTTGATTCCACCCAAACCTTTCCGACGCGGACCCCCTCTTAATAGTACGGCTCTCCTACGACTCAAATCCACCAAAGAGAAACGTAGAACAACGCCGACTTCAATACTCTTAGAGGGCACCAAATCATGTCGTGCCTAGTGATGAAGTATCTGGTAAACTCAAGGCACACGATTAGTCCGCAAAAGCATTGTCATCAATCACCAAAACACCTAAGGGATAAATATGCCCTTACAATCTCCCCATTTTTGGTGGATTGATGACAACACGGGATTTGCACATAGATAAGATAATTTTGAGCAAGGGCAAACCCCACCTCTCTAAAATATAGACGGGCTCCCCCTAGATGTGTGTAGTCTAGATGAATGCTTTGGACTGCATAGCACACAAACTAGGATCAACACTCCCCCTATATTTTAGAGACCAAGGCACGATAATTAACATCATCGTAAAGCATAGCATAAAGATAGCACGATATATCACAAGCTCGCTAGGATAGATAGAGTGCATATGTCTTACACCATAAGAAGTAAAGTAACCGAGGTTCAAACGAGAAAGCAGCAAATAGTTCGACCGAGAAAGCAGCAAACACACGACACACACGACTCGCAAACTCGCAAATCCCTACACTCTCTCCCCCTTTGGCATCGAGATGCCAAAAAGGCAGAGAGGACACCTACACACAAGAGGTGGCTCAAGCAGGGAACTCGTCCCAACCCTCTCCGTCGGTCTCCTCTACAGCTGGGATGGTCTCCTCGATATCCTCCTCAGAATCAGTCCACCTATAGCCTTGCTTCTCCATCCACTCGGCCTCTAGAGTGATGCGCTCCTCAGACCCGCCAGACACTTCCTCACCATAGAGCTGCAAGATCTTCTTGTCCCTGCGACAACTCTCCTTGGACGCCATGTGAGTCCTATACTGCCCCTTGGCTTGCATGCAGAAGAGAGTCTTCATCTTGTCCTTCAGCTTCTTGGCCCATGATGGCATAGAGGCACTCTGGGAAGGCCTAGCAGCACGGCCCCCAGCAACATCCTCGGCGCTAGCATCCTCCTCATCAATAGCAGCCCTAGCAGCAGTCGCCTCGGCACGAGTAGTGGTGTTGGCCCAGTTGGGCTTGATACACAGACAGATGGGCTCATGGCGAATCCAGTCTGGAGCAAGGAACTCCTCACCAGGGAACATCTTCTCCCAAGTCTTCAAGATCAGCCGAAACAGATAGGGCCCATAGATAGGTACCTTGCGGTTGAACACTGCAAACCGAAGCTCACACCACATGATGTGTGAGATATCAAGTGGCTGAGACTGAGACGAACGAGCCTCCTCACAAATGAGCATCATGTCCACCATATAGGCATGAACCTTGTCTTTGTCACCGATGCGAGGGAACAAGGAGTTGCGGAAGATGCGATACATGATATCCAAAAAAGAGTTGAGCACCAACGTTGTCTTGCCATTGGCGAGCGCCTTCTCAACCATGAATGGTGCAAGCTTGTCCTTGTTGGCAGACTCAGCATTGGCATGGGGGCGAACACCCACTGGAGTGTTCAGCCCATCATCAGGAACCTGGAGCAGATCCATGAACTCCTTCCAGGTAGCAGACAGTTGACGACCATTGGTCATCCAGGTCATCCTCCGCTCCTCATTAGGGTGAAAATAAACTGAGGCAAAGAACTGACAGATAAGCTCAGGGTCATAGTCAAGGTGAAAGGATATCACATGCTCAATGCCAAACTGCTCCACCAAGTCCAGAGCCTCTCCAAAGTAGTCACGGAACTTGTCCTTCCTCATGTGATGCATATCAATCCATTTCACCTCCACGTAGGTATTCTGCTTGTTCTTGATGACATCCAGATAGATGTTGGTCTGTTGTTTGTTCCAGAACAGCTCACAACCTCTGACAGTGGAACGAGGGTTCACATATGGGTGAAGCTGCCTGAGACGGACGTACTCAGAAGGGGCGATCTCATCCGTGCCCTTAGCAGGCTCCTTGTGCTTGCTAGCTGAGGTCTTGACATTGCGCTTGGAGGTAGAAGAGCCCTCTGGTACTTCACCCGGGTTGCACAGACGCTTGGAGCCAGTGTCACGACTGGGATTGGACCGGCGAGAGCCACCACCTGAGACACACACGCAAAACACCAACTACGCGAAGAAGATCAATGCAAAGGTCACGGTAAAGCACAAGAAACACATAGAAGGCATAAGAGAAAGTTGTCATGCGATAGATGTGAGCCACGGTAGAACAGCCACTGCCTGCGGTACTAAAATATTAGTACCGCTCCAAAATGCGGTAGTACCATGCGAGGCCACGGTAGTACCGTGGTTGGAGCGGAAGTAAAATTTTAGTGCCGCAGTGAGCGCGGTAGTACCGCTGCCGACGGGCGGTAGTACCGTACAAGTGGTAGTACCGCGCCAGACGGGCGGTAGTACCGCGTCGCGTCAGATCCAAACGGTGGTTCGAATCTGAAAAGAACCGCGAAACAATGGCGGTGCTATGTCGATCAAATCTAGCGCAAGACAAAAATACAAGTACAACTTCTACGCAATACTATGCTCCTTCATCCTACTCTTGCATAGATAAAGCCTATGAATCTCAAGAACTCACAAGTCTCCCCCAAAACCTAGAAACACCATATACAATCAACAAGGAGAGGGATTTGGGGAAAAACCTTGGTCCATAGCAAGAGCACGTGGTGGGGAACGATCCCACCGGACGGAATCACGGGAGGGCAGCCAGTGGAGGAGATCCAGCAACGAACGCCGGCTCCATTCTTGAGCGAGGGAGAGAAGGAGGCGACGTGGGGGAAGAACTGCGAATGGGTATGGGGAGTTAGAACTCCCCCTGCCCGTCCTTATCCCCACGCGCTCAAACTGGCGCGGTAGTATCGCGTATCATGCGGTAGTACCGCTCGGGCGGAAGTACCGCACCGAGGCAGTAGTACCGCTCACCCAGGCAGCAGTAAAAAATTACTGCCGCGTGGTGATGGTAGTACCGTGCTCCCACAAGCGGTAGTACCGTGGCTGGCTGCGGTAGTACCGTAGCTGGCTGCGGTAGTACCGTGAACTCAAGTCACCGCGAGTTTCAACACGAGAATAAAGCCTTTGCACGGAAACTTTTCACACACAGGAAACCACAAGAACACGCACAAACCAGAGGCAGGAAGACAACGAGAAACCACCAAGCGACAAAGCCTCTCGAAGAGAGTGGGCGGTGGCCGAAGCCACCTATGTTTGAGTTGTATGGTATGGCACCGCGAAGAATTATCCTTGGGCCCATGACCAAAACTTGTCTTTGACGCACAAGTACCATCAAAAATGGCTAATGTGAAAGAGGTGATCGATTTATGCATAATGGGGGGAGGGAGAGTTCATTGATAGAACAACACTCCCCCTATGTCCATGCCTACACCTAAACTAGACAACAAGTTGAGTGTGGTGGGGGGTACACGGGTTCAAGTCACATTGCTCAAATCAATGATATTTAGCTCATGACTTAACTCGCGAAATCTTGCTTCATCCAAGGGCTTCGTGAAAATATCTGCAAGGTTATCATGAGTGTTGACATACTTGAGCTCGATCTCCCCTCGCCTAATATGATCCCGAATGAAGTGATACCGAATCTCAATGTGCTTCGTCTTGAAGTGTTGCACCGGGTTGAGAGAAATCTTGATGGCACTTTCATTATCACACCAAAGAGGCACTTTGTCACAAATGACACCGTACTCCTTTAAAGTTTGCCTCATCCATAGAAGTTGAGCACAACAACTACCGGCCGCCACATATTCTGCTTCGGTGGACGAGAGAGACACACAACTTTGCTTCTTGGAAGACCAACTTACCAAAGAGCAACCAAGAAATTGGCACCCTCCGGAAGTGGACTTCCTATCCACTTTGTCTCCCGCCCAATCTGAATCTGTGAAACCTTCAAGCTTGAAGTTTGCTCCTCTTGGGTACCACAAGCCAAAGTTTGGGGTATGAGCCAAATATCAAAAGATTCGCTTGACCGCCACATAGTGAGTTTCCTTCGGTGCGGGTTGAAACCGTGCACACATCCCCACACTCAACATGATATCCGGTCTAGATGCACAAAGGTAAAGCAAGGAGCCAATCATGGAGCGATATACCTTTTGATCCACCGCTTTACCATTGGGATCAATGTCAAGTTGGCACTTGGTAGGCATTGGTGTAGTAGCCGGCTTGACATCACTTAGCTTGAATCTTTTAAGCATGTCTTGAGTGTATTTGGCTTGGTTGATGAAGGTTCCTTCTCTTCTCTGTTTGATGTCAAAACCAAGAAAGAACTTCAACTCTCCCATTGAAGACATCTTGAACTTGGAGGTCATGAGAGCGGCAAATTCCTCATTGAAAGCTTTGTTAGGAGAACCAAAGATAATGTCATCAACATATAGTTGGCATACAAACAACTCCCCTTTAACCTTCTTAGTAAAAAGAGTGGGATCGATTAGCCCTACTTCGAATCCACGATCTTGTAGCAACTCGGTAAGGTGGTCATACCACGCACATGGGGCTTGTTTAAGGCCATAGAGTGCCTTATCGAGTTGATACACATGATCCGGGAAGTAGGGGTCCTCGAACACGGGGGGTTGCTTGACATAGACCAACTCATTAATAGGACCATTAAGAAAAGAACTTTTCACATCCATTTGTTGCAACTTAAAATTATGATGGGAAGCATAAGCAATCAACAAACGAATGGATTCAAGACGAGCAACGGGAGCAAAGGTTTCACCATAGTCGATACCCTCGACTTGGGAGTAGCCTTGTGCAACCAATCTTGCCTTGTTGCGAATGATGTTCCCATGAGCATCTTGCTTGTTCTTGAAGATCCACTTGGTTCCAATGACGTTATGGTTCCCCGATGGCCTTGGCACCAATCTCCAAACTTTGTTGTACTCGAAGTTGTTCAGTTCTTCATGCATGGCATTGAGCCAATCTGAGTCTTTGAGCGCCTCATAGACCTTTTGGGGTTCAACACAAGAGACAAACGCGTGATGCTCACAATAGTTTGCTAATTGTCTAAGAGTGCTTATCCCCTTTCTTAGGCTTCCAACCACGTTTTCCATGAGATGGCCTTGGGTGGTGAGCTTGGAAGCGATCTTCGCGGCACGACGCTCTAATTCCTCCTCGGGTGTGGAAGGAGGAGGGTTAACTTGATCATCTTGAGCGCCGTCTTGAGCTTGTTCTTGATCTTGAGCTTGCTCATGATCTTGAACTTGCTCGAGGGGGAGAACTTGACCTTGGGCATCATTTAGAGGTTCACCACCATCTTGAGGTTGATCTTGCCCTTGGTCTTGTTCGCAAGGATGAGGGCCTTCACTTTGTTCTTCGGAAGCGTGTGGGTCTTGGGGAGGTGATGGCTCCACTTGAGTGGAGCATTGTCCTTCTCCTTCGGCCACAAGGGGTTCCTCAATGGGTAGGATTTGACCAATACCCATTCTTCTTATGGCTTGGGGAGGAATTTCATCACCTACATCACAAGTACCACTTTGCTCCACTTGGGAGCCGTTATTTTTGTCAAACTCCATGTTACACGTCTCCTCAATGAGTCCGGTGGACTTGTTGAGAACACGGTAAGCATGAGAGTTTGTAGCATAACCAACAAATATGCCCTCATAAGCTCTTGCCTCAAATTTAGACAAACAAACACCTTTCTTGAGAATGAAACACTTACAACCGAACACCGGAAGTACTTGAGGTTGGGCTTGTTGCCGGTGAGTATCTCATAAGGAGTCTTGTTCAAGCCTTTGCGAAGATAGAGCCGATTGGATGCATGACATGCGGTGTTGATGGCTTCGGCCCAAAAGTTGTATGGAGATTTGAACTCCGCCATCATGGTCCTTGCCGCATCCATCAACGTCCGGTTCTTCCTCTCCGCCACACCATTTTGCTGAGGAGTATAAGGTGCATCATATTGATGCTTGATCCCCTCATCACTGAGAAACTCATCCAAGGTGTAGTTCTTGAACTCGGTGCCGTTGTCACTTCTTATTGTCAAGATCTTTGCATTGTGTTGACGTTGAGCTTCATTTGCAAAGTCGATGACGGTTTGTTGAGTCTCACTCTTCCTCTTGAAGAAGTATAGCCAAGTGTATCTTGAATAGTCATCCACAATCACCAAGCAGTACTTTCTACCTCCAAGACTATCAAAAGATGGTGGCCCAAAGAGATCCATGTGAAGGAGCTCCAAGGGTCTCTTCGAGTAGATGATGGTTGATGGAGGGTGAGCCATTTCATGAAGCTTTCCTTCGATACAAGCACTGCAAGCACGATCTTTGGCAAAACTAACATTTGTTAGTCCACGGACATGGTCCCCCTTGAGAAGACTTTGCAAAGATGTCATATTGACGTGGGCTAAACGGTGATGCCAAAGCCATCCCACGTCAACTTTAGCCATTAGGCATGTCGCGGTCTTAGTGGGTCGCTCCGAAAAGTTAATTACATAGAGACCGTTCTCGACATGCCCAACAAAGGCTACTTTAAGAGTCTTGCTCCACAAGAGGGCCACGGTATCAATGTCAAAGAACGTAGCAAAACCCATGAGTGCAAGTTGACGAACGGAAAGCAAATTGTATGCAAGGGACTCAACAAGCATGACTTTCTCGATCGTGAGATCATGAGAAATGACAACCTTGCCGAGACCCAATACCTTAGAATGTGATGCATCACCCCACTCGACATTGGTGGGCATAGATGGAATTTCTTGTACGTCCACCACCAAGTCCTTGCTCCTGGTCATATGATTTGTTGCTCCACTATCGAGCAACCATGATCCCCCACCGGAAGCAAACACCTACAAGAGATCAATGCTTGGTTTTAGGTACCCATTTAGTAATGGGTCCTTTGATGTTAGAAACAAGGGTCTTGGGAACCCAAATAGACCATTCAATGTACTCATAAGAAGAACCAAAAAATTTAGCATAAACATGTCCATCACTAGCACGGCATAACACATATGACGGGTTAAAGTCGCCGGCTTTGTTTGAGGAAATGCTTTTGCCCTTTTGGACGTCAACTCCCTTCACTTTTTCTTTCTTCTTCTTAGGAGCACCCTCTCCCTCTTTCAGAAACATTTGCTTGAGAGGAGGAGGACGTTTGGTCTTGTTGTTCTTCTTCTTCTTGCTCTTGGACTTGGGTGCAAACCCAATTCCTTCCTTGGCCACAACTTCCTTTTGATTGCTCAAAAGGTCGTTGAGGTTCTTCTCACCTTGAATGCATGTCACAAGGCCTTTCTCAAGTTGATCCTTCAACTTGGCATTCTCCTCCACAAGATGCACATGCTCACAACACGGGTTAGTAGCACATGCATTATCAATTAATACCATATGAGGAAAGGTGGCCTTTTCCTTGATTATCTTAACTTGGATTTGAGCATGAGACTCCTTGAGGTTAGCGTGAGCACCCTTCAAGGCCTTGTGGGCCATGTCAAGTATCTCAAACTCCTCTTTGAGTCTAGCATGATCAACCCCAAGTTTAGCCTTCTTGGAAGTTAGCACACGAGACACGGCAAGAGCATGATCAAGATCTTTCTTTAACTTAGCATGGTCATCATTGTGTGACTCCTCAAAAGTCAAACGATGCACACGCTCTTCCTCGAGAGCATTAGAGAGATCCGATATCTCATCGGCATAGTCACGACTATGACCCTCCATCTTAGAGATGCTTTCTTTGTGAGCCTCAATCATGTCATTGGCCTCACCAAGTTGTTCCAAGAGAGCAACAAAGAGCTTCTTGGACTTACCCTTGAGCTTACTCATAAAAGACTCAAATTCATTCCCTTCCTCATTAGACTCAACATGTTCATCAATGCAATCCTCCAAAGAGGGATTAGTAATGATGGTGGTTGTGATGTTGGGGGTTACCTTGTTTGAAGCTTTAGCCATGAGGCACTTGGCGGTGATGTTTTCATTAGGTGAATCAAAGAGAGACACCAGGGAAGTAGTAGCAATGGCAACGGATGCCATGGCCAATGCTTCTCCACTTTCATCATCATCGTCATCATCTTGGTATTTTGCTTGAACCACCAACCCACGAGTTGGAGTCTTCTTGGCGAAGTTGTTCTTGTTGGGGAAGGACTTGGCTTTGTCTTTTCGAATGAATTTGCCACCATTGTCTTCCCGCTTCTCGTAAGGACAATCCGCAACGAAATGGCTCACATTGCCACAGTTGAAGCAAGTTCTAACTCGTTGCTTGCCCTTGACGCCACTTGAGTTGTTCTTGTTGAAGTTGGGTCTTGTATTCTTCTTGCTCCAAAATTGTCTTGAAGCAAGGGCCATGTGCTCATGATAATCATACTTGGTGTCTTCGGGATTGCTCTCCTCATCTTCCACTTCCTCCTCTTCTTCCATGATGACCTTGGCCTTCAAGGCAAGGTTGGGCTTCTTTGCCCTTTGAGAGCGGAGCACCGCATTGTCGGCGGTCTTGTCCAAGATGCTCATTGCAACTAACTCATCCAACACTTCACTTGAGGTCATGGAGTGGAAGTCCGGTCTTTGACGAATGACGGAGGACATGGCCTTGTTGTAGGGCATCATGGCCTTGAGGAACTTGCGCTTGATCCAATTGTCATCCATGTCCTTGCTTCTATGATCTCGGAGTGAGACCGCGAGTTTGGTCACTCTTCGAAAGAGCTCACGAGGTTCTTCATCTTCTTTCAT
Source organism: Triticum aestivum (assembly GCF_018294505.1). Classification (NCBI taxonomy): domain Eukaryota; kingdom Viridiplantae; phylum Streptophyta; class Magnoliopsida; order Poales; family Poaceae; genus Triticum; species Triticum aestivum. Next base: position 179,762,088 of record NC_057810.1, on the reverse strand, counting down.
TGCAAACTCATTGGCTTCATCTTGCACCACTTCATAGTTGGAGCGTTGAATGCTAGCACTTCCTCGATAAAGAGACTCAACACATTTCCATGCTTCTTTAGCCATGGCATGAGGTCGAAGATGAGGGAGATCTTCGGGAAGGATTGCATCTTGGTTGATGAAGAGAGCACTCTCATTGAATTGATTGTCCACGGCTTCTCGAGGGGTGAAGTTGCTTGGGTCATGAGGATAGAAACCATCTTCAATGATTTTCCAAAGGTTAGTGTTCACATGTTTTAAATGACGCTTGAAGCGATAAACCGAAGAATCAAAATCTTCATGTTTCTCATATTTAGGAGGAGGACCGGCATGATTCAAATGAGTGGAGGGGATCGGTCCTCCATAAATTGGGGGTTCCACATGGGCAAAGATGCCGGTGCCATTTCTACCACTAATAGAAGGACTCTTTTCAATGTTAGCTTCCCCCTTGTCGGAGGTAGCATCCGTCACCTTGTTAGTGGGATCACCCACTTTCATCGGCGAGGTAGATTGTTTAAGTCCTTCTAGGAATTCGGTAAACATGCTTTTGACCTCGGCCGTCATGGAGGTTTTCAATGTGTCTAAAGCCACATTGAATTCCTCATGTGAGACCGAGGTTCCCCCTTCGGCCGAAGACGAGATGGGATTCACACCGGAGTGCTCATCCGCACCGTCGTTGGTGTCAACCATACTCTTTGGACGGCAAAGTCCTTAATAAAGAGACGAGGCTCTGATACCAATTGAAAGGATCGATATGGTTGACTAGAGGGGGGGGGGTGAATAGACAACTAACAATTTTTAATCTTTTCTTTACCAAATTAAACTTTGCAACAAAATAGGTTGTCTAGATGTGCAACTAAGTGAGCAACCTATATGATGCAATAACAACTAGCACATAAGCAAGCAAGGGATACAACACAAGTAGGCTTGCAAAAGTAAAGGCACGAAATAACCAAGAGTGGATCCGGTGGAGATGAGGATGTGTTACCGAAGTTCCTTCCTTTTAAAGGGAAGTACGTCTCCGTTAGAGCGGTGTGGAGGCACAATGCTCCCCAAGAAGCCACTAGGGCCACCGTATTCTCCTCACGCCCTCACACAATGCGAGATGCCGTGATTCCACTATTGGTGCCCTTGAAGGCGGCGACCGAACCTTTACAAACAAGGTTGGGGAAATCTCCACAACAATTGGAGGCTCCCAACAATACCACGAAGCTTCACCACAATGGAGTATGGCTTCGAGGTGACCTCAACCGTTTAGGGTGCTCAAACACCCAAGAGTAACAAGATCCGCTAGGGATGAGTGGGGGAATCAAATATCCCTTGGTGGAAGTGTAGATCGGGCCCTTGTCACCCAATCCCGAGCAAATCAACAAGTTTGATTGGCTAGGGAGAGAGATCGGGCGAAAATGGAGCTTGGATCAACAATGGAGCTTAGAGGTGGAAGAGGTAGTCAACTAGAGGTAGAAGACGCCCCTTATATAGTCTTGGGAAATATACAACCGTTATCCACAAGTTCAGCCTGTGACACGCGGTACTACCGCTCCAGGGGCGCGGTACTACCGCAAGGCCGCGCGGTACTACCACGGTGGACCATGGTACTTCCGCAACAGCAACAGAGGCCGGGACTTGCCAGACTAGGGTGCAGTACTACTGCTTTCGCGGTACAACCGCTCCCCCTTGCGGTACTACCGCAAGGCAGGAAAGTCATCGCCTGGGAAGGGCGCGGATGAAATAAATTACATCCGTGCCTACTTCCGCTGAAAATGGGGTGGTACAAAAATCTGACGCGGTACTACCACGCACGAGGCGCGGCACTACCGTAGAGGCGCAGATGTAAAAAATTACATCCGCTCCTACTACCGTGACGCCGCGGTACTACGTAGGAGGGCCACGGTACTACGACTCCTAGGGAGTAGTACTACCATGGGCTCCCGCGGTACTACCGCACTGGACGAGCGGTACTACCGTGGGGGGCGCGGATGTAAAAAATTACATCCACCCCTACTACTGTACGGGAGCGGCACTAGGCCTGGGAGCCACGGTACTATGGCTCCAGAGGAGCGGTACTACCGTGACCCATAGTGGTACTACCACTGGTACTTGCGGTACTACCGCAAGTACAGCAGTAGCCGTCAGATTTCTACACAACTAGGATAACAAATAGATGCTCCAAAGTGCAAGGAAAGGTAGGACAAGTGTACGTGTTGATTCCACCCAAACCTTTCCGACGCGGACCCCCTCTTAATAGTATGGCTCTCCTACGACTCAAATCCACCAAAGAGAAACGTAGAACAACGCCGACTTCAATAATCTCCGAGGGCACCGAATCGTCTCATGCCTAGTGATGAAGTATCTGGTAAACTCAAGGCACACGATTAGTCCGCAAAAGCATTGTCATCAATCACCAAAACACCTAAGGGATAAATATGCCCTTACACCTTCCCCTAGGAGCATGCATAGTAGTACTTTGCTTTGAGGGCAAGTAGACTTTTGCAATAAGTATATGAGTTCTTTATGACTAATGTGAGTCCATGGATATACGCACACTCATCCTTCCACTTTGCTAGCCTCTATTATACCGCGCAACTTTTGCCGGTATCATGCACCCATTATTTACCTTCCTCAAAACATCCACCATACCTACCTATTATGGCATTTCCATAGCCATTCCGAGATATATTGCCATGCAACTTTCCACCGTTCCGTTTATTATGACACACTTCATCATTGTCACATTGCTCTTTGCATGATCATGTAGTTGACATCGTATTTGTGGCAAGGACACCTTCATAATTTTCATACATGTCGCTCTTGATTCATTGCATAGCCCAGTACACCGGCGGAGGCATTCATATAGAGTCATATCTTGTTCTAGTTTTGAGTTGTAATTCTTGAGTTGTAAATCAATAAAAGTGTGATGATCTTCATTATTAGAGCATTGTCTCAGTGAGGAAAGGATGATGAAGACTATGATTCCCCCACAAGTCGGGATGAGACTTCGGACTTAAAAAAAAGGCCAAAAAAAGGAGAAATGCCAAAAATAAAAAAAATAAAAAAATAAAGAATAGAACTTGGCTTGTATATTCCAATGATGGGCTTCCTCAAAATGCCCTAGGTCTTCGTGAGCAAGTAAGTTGGATGCACACCCACATAGTTTCTTTTGTTGAGCTTTCATATATTTATAGCTCTAGTGCATCCGTTGCATGGCAATCCCTACTCACTCACATTGATATCTATTGATGGGCATCTCCATAGCCCGTTAATACGCCTAGTTGATGTGAGACTATCTTCTCCCTCTTTTTTTGTCCTCACAACCACCACCATAGTGCTATGTCCATGGCTTGCGCTCATGTATTGGGTAAGAGTTGAAAAAGCTGAAGCGCGTTAAAAAGTATGAACCAATTGCTTGGCTGAAACCGGGGTTGTCCATGATGGGAGTATTTTGTGTAATGAAAATGAAGCATGGCCTAACTATATGATTTTGTAGGGATAAGCTTTCTTTGGCTATGCTATTTTGAAAGGACATGATTATTTGTTAGTATGCTTCGAAGCATTATTATTTTTAGGTTTTATAAGCTTTTATCTTGAATCATTTGGATCTGAACATTCATGCCACAATAAAGAAAATTACATTGAGAATTATGCTAGGTAGCATTCCACATCAAAAATTCTGTTTTTATCATTTACCTACTCGAGGACAAGCAGGAATTAATCTTGGAGATGCTTGATACGTCTCCAACGTATCTATAATTTTTGATTGTTCCATGCTATTATATTACCCGTTTTGGATGTTTATGGGCTTTATTTTACACATTTATATCATTTTTATGACTAACCTACTAACCGGAGGCCCAACCCGTATTGCTTTTTTTTGCCTATTTCAGTATTTCGAAGAAAAGGAATATCAAAAGGAGTCCAAATGGAATGAAACGTTCGGGAGCGTGGTTTTTGGAACGAACGTGATCCGGAGAACTTGGAGTGCAAGTCAAGAAGCAAACGAGGCGGCCAGGAGATAGGAGGGCACGCCCACCCCTCCTGGGCACGCCCCCTGTCTCATGGGCCCCTCGAGCGGCCACCGACGTACTTCTTCCTCCTATATATACCTACGTACCCTGAAAACATCCAGGGAGCCAACAAAAAACAATTTCCACCACCGTAACCTTCTGTATCCGCGAGATCCCATCTTGGAGCCTTCGCCGGCGCTCCGTCGGAGGGGGAATCGACCACGGAGGGCTTCTACATCAACACCATAGACCTCTGATGAGTTGTGAGTAGTTTACCACAGACCTTCGGGTCCATAGTTATTAGCTAGATGGCTTCTTCTCTCTTTTTGGATGTCAATAAAATGTTCCCCCCCCTCTCTTGTGGAGATCTATTCGATGTAAACTCTTTTTGCGGTGTGTTCGTCGAGATACGATGAATTGTGGGTTTATGATCAAGTTTATCTATGAGAAATATTTGAATCTCCTCTGAATTATTTTATGTATGATTGAGTTATCTTTGCAAATCTCTTCGAATTATCAGTTTGGTTTGGCCTACTAGATTGATCTTTCTTGCCATGGGAGAAGTGCTTAGCTTTGGGTTCAATCTTGCGGTGTCCTTACCCAGTGACAGAAAGGGTTGCAAGGCACGTATTGTATTGTTGCCATCGAGGATAAAAAGATGGGGTTTATATCATATTGCTTGAGTTTATCCCTCTACATCATGTCATCTTTGTTAATGCGTTACTCTGTTCTTATGAACTTAATACTCTCGATGCATGCTGGATAGCGGTCGATGTGTGGAGTAATAGTAGTGGATGCAGGCACGAGTCGGTCTACTTGTCACGGACGTGATGCCTATATACATGATCATGCCTAGATAATCTCATAATTATTCGCTTTTCTATCAATTGCTCGACAGTAATTTGTTCACCCGCCGTAATACTTATGCTATCTTGAGAGAAGCCACTAGTGAAACCTATGGCCCCCGGGTCTATCTTTTATCATATGAGCTTTCAATCTACTTTTATTTGCATCTTTACTTTTTGCATCTATATGATAGAATACCAAAAATATATTTATCTTATCATACTATCTCTATCAGATCTCACTTTCGCAAGTGGTCGTGAAGGGATTGACAACCCCTTTAATGCGTTGGCTGCGAGTTCTTTGTTTGTTTGTGCAGGTGCGTGGGACTTTTGAGGAGCCTCCTACTGGATTGATACCTTGGTTCTCAAAAACTCAGGGAAATACTTACGCTACTATTGCTGCATCACCCTTTCCTCTTTAAGGAAAACCAACGCAAGCTCAAGACGTAGCAAAGACATGATTGCTTTGTTAGTATGCTCGAAGTATTATTGTTTTTATGTCAATATTAAACTTTTGTTTTGAATCTTCCAGATCTGAACATTCATGCCACAATAAATAAAATTGCATGGATAAATATGTTAGGTAGCATTCCACATCAAAAATTCTGTTTTTATCATTTACCGACTCGAGGACGAGCATGAATTAAGCTTGGGGATGCTTGATACGTGTCCAACGTATCTATAATTTTTGATTGTTCAATGCTATTATATTATCTGTTTTGGATGTTTTATATGCATTAATATGCAATTTTATATTATTTTTGGGACTAACCTATTAACCGAGAGCCGAGTGCCAGTTTCTGTTTTTTTGCCTATTTTAGAATTTCGCAGAAAAGGAATACCAAACGGAGTCCAAACGGAATAAAACTTCCGCGATGATCTTTCTTGGCCCAGAAGCAAACCAGGAGACTTGGAGATGAAGTCGAATACGCAACGAGGCGGCCACGAGGGTGGAGGGCGCGCCCAGGGGGGTAGGGCGCCCCCTACCTCGTGGGCCCCTTATGGGTCTCCCGACCTAGTTCCTTTACCTATATATACTCTTATACCCTGAAAACACCCAAAGGAGCCACAAAACCACTTTTCCACCGCCGCAACCTTTGTACCCGTGAGATCCCATGTAGGGACCTTTACCGGCATCCTGCCAGAGGGGATCCGATCACGGAGGGCTTCTACATCAACACCATTGCCTCTCCGATGAAGCGTGAGTAGTTTACCACGGACCTACGGGTCCATAGCTAGTAGCTAGATGGCTTCTTCTATCTTGATTCTGAATATGATGTTCTTGGAGACCTATTCAATGTGATATTATTTTGCGGTGTGTTTGCCGAGATCCGATGAATTGTGGATTTATGATCAGATTATCTATGAATATTAGTTGGTTCTTCTCTGAATTCTTATATGCATGATTTGATATCTTTGCAAGTCTCTTTGAATTATCGGTTTAGTTTGGCCTACTAGATTGATTTTTCTTGCAATGGGAGAAGTGCTTAGCTTTGGGTTCAATCTTGCGGTGTCCTTTCCGAGTGACAGTAGGGGCAGCAAGGCACGTATTGTATTGTTCCCATCGAGGATAAAAAGATGGGGTTTTCATCATTTTGTATGAGTTAATTCCTCTACATCATGTCATCTTACATGCGTTACTCAGTTCTTTATGAACTTAATACTCTAGATGTATGCTGGATAGCGGTCGATGTGTGGAGTAATAATAGTAGATGCAGAATCATTTCGGTCTACTTGACATGGAAGTGATGCCTATGTTCATGATCATTGCCTTAGATATCATCATAACTTTGCGCTCTTCTATCAATTGCTCGGCAGTAATTTGTTCACCCAGTGTAATATTTGCTATCTTGAGAGAAGCCACTAGTGAAACCTATGGCCCCCGGGTCTCTTTTCCATTATACTGAATCTCTTTTCGATCATACTAGTTTCTGATCTACTATTTTGCAATCTTTTACTTTCCGATCTATAAACCAAAAATATTTACTTTAACTTTCATCTATCTCTATTAGATCTCACTTTTGCAAGTAACTGCGTAGGGATTGACAACCCCTTTATCGCGTTGGGTGCAAGTTGTTGAATTTTTGTGCAGGTATTCGGTGACTTGTGCATTGTCTCCTACTGGATTGATACCTTGGTTCTCAAACTGAGGGAAATACTTACTCTACTTTGTTGAATCACCCTTTCCTCTTCAAGGGAAAAACCAACACAAGCTCAAGAGGTAGCATTGCCCACCGGGGGAGGAGGTTGGGGAGGACGTTGTCATGGGAGAGCTAGGCAGGCTCCTACTCCTTCCTTGCCGCCACCCCTAGCTGATTCACTCGAGCACAGGACTGCTAGTGTGGACACGCCTGAGGAGGAGGCTACGTGGACTGGTCCATGAGCCTCGGGTCGACAGGCCTTCAGCCCACGAGACTTGGCCCCATGAGACTCCGTCCCAGGAGACGTCCTGATGGGGTACCTGGACGAGTCCACTTTAGGAGCGGAGTGGCCATGCTGATGGTGGCGGGGATCCGGCTGATAGCGAGGGCGAGGTGGTTGAGGGGGCCATCGTCTACCAGCATGGTTGTACATGGTTCCCGCCCGTGCCGGCGACCCGTGAGCAGAGGTGGTTGATTTTCCCTGATGGGGAGAGGTAGGTGTATTTACTATTTTTGTACCATTTGCCTTCATGTTTCTTCAAATATCTAATGCGTTGGCCTTGTCATACTGCAGGGGTTGGCACCACGCTGATGCTGTGCACAGGCCCAACTCCATCCTTGGTGTGCTTTGCCGGCAAAACTTCCCGGGTTTTGTCATGTTGCCCGGTGAGGGTCAGGTTCCAGAGCTAGGATTGAGCTGGGAGCACTACTTGGTTGCCCCGGCCCCATCGGAGGTGATAATCGACGGTGTCTTGTGCCACACGAGGGCAGAGATGGTGATCAGAAACTTTTGGGTAATTTCTCCTTTACACAATTTAAAATCTTCAAATAGCTAGTTATTGCACTAATCAATGTTGTCTTGTTTGATTGCAGACCTTCTACATGTGTGAGAATGGATACGAGGCTCGGGTGCATGCTGTTTGAGACTAATACGCCTCACGCGGTATTAAGAAGCCCAAGCCGACGTGTCGCGATAAGTTTCTGAAGGAGCAGTACATGACGGTAATTACCTATTCCTAAGGCCCACTACTTAGTTTCCTTGATTTGATTCATAGGCGCAGTGCTCAAGTACGTTTCTCTTTACTAACTTAGGTGCCCCCGAGATGGTGTGCGGATCAGATGGATTGTTGGGAGGTGTTGGTCGATGAGTGGTGCTCGAACGAATGACGTGCCCAGCACAACAATGCCAAGGACAAGCGTGCCCAAATGGAAGGTGTGCCACATCATCAAAGCAGCGCCAAATTATTTTAGTATGGGTGAAACTGGCTATGTGGTTTGCTTCATGATTCATGTAGTTCATTCTTCATGCTAGCTTGAGACGTTTAATTACTAATTTACTATGTTCCTATCTTTCAGGCAAAACACAATAAAGAGGAGGTGCCAGAGGTGTACGACCTCTATGCCATGGCCCATACTGGGCCGTACAAGAAGGTTAAGGCATTCGAGCCATATAACCTCGATAATCCAAAGAACTTCACCAACATCTCCTCCCGCAACAAACTCGTGAAGTATAGAGATGAGGGGAAGGCGAGGAAAGGGGGGACTTTAACCCGAGCCAGTAGTTTGATCTAGAGCTAGTGATGATATGTGGTGGCGGGAGGTCCCATGGCTCAATAGCCATTGGAGATGGACTTATCCGTTGTCCTCGCACTCTCCTGGAGATCAAGGCATGCCAGTCGGGCTCCGATCCTGAGATGAGGCCTCGTCAACGGCCAGTCGATCTCACCTTCGAGGTTAGTTATACAGATTCCGCTATCTTTCCTCCATTACATTGTGTGTGCAGCCATCAATGATTACAATGCTAACGAGGAGTAGTGTTGCAGGCTGATCTTAAGAGTGACAGTGATAGAACCCAGGCGCTTCTGGCTGAGAGGGACCGACAGGTAGAGGAGAAGCAGCGGGAGTTGGAGGAGAAGACAACAAGGATGATGGAGGAGGAGAGGGCACGGAATGACATGTATAACCGGGCCATGTACGAGCTCCTCGTGGTGAGTTTCTTTTGCATATTAGCCAAATCGTTCACGTAATGTTCATTTCATTACTAACTAGTATGACTGACCCATCAAAATAAAATGTGCAGTCTGTGTGCCAGAAGGCCGGCCAGACCCCTCCGCCGATGCCAGGGATTGCTCCGGGGACCACGGTGAGTTCAATTTGAATGATCATTAGTTACTAGTATTAATATTTGAGTGTCGTCATGCTAACGAGACATTGCAAATGATCTTTGGTGCAGCGTACCTCCACACAAGCATCACATGATCCTTCTCCAGGTGGTACCAGCACGAGCCACGCCGGTGCTTCACCTCCGTGATGACGGTAAGTTTTCTCTAGTGTTTTGCTTAAAAAGTGCATAATGACCTAGACTTAGCTTTATTTCCTCCAATATGCTTACCATAATGACCTAGACTTAGCTTATTTTCCTCCAAAATGACATAATAAGCTTACTTAGCTCCAAAATGATCCATTTTACCTTAGTTAGCTCTAAAGTGGTCTATACTTAGCTTTGTTTCCTCCAAAATGACCTAAGTTAGCTCTAATATGCTAAGTTATCTCTAATATGCTTAGTTACCTAGGTTTTCTCAATAATGACATACACTTAGCTTACCTATGTCAAAATGTCATAATTAGCTTACTTAGGTTTGAAATGGCATAAAAACCTTGGCGACCTCATATATGTCATGTACTTAGCTTTTCCTCGAAAATGACATAATAAGCTTAATTAGCTCCAAAATGACTGATTTTACCTAAGTTAGGTCCAAATGACCTAAATTAGCTCTAATATGCATAGTTTCCTAGGTTAGATCAATAAATACCTATACTTAGCTTACTTATGTCAAAAATGGCATAATATGCTTAGTTAACTAAAAATGATCCATTTTACCTAGGTTAGCTCAATAATGATCCATTTTACCTAAGTTGGCTCCAAAATGATCCATTTTACCTAGTTTAGCTCCAAAATGATTCATTTTACCTATGTTAGCTCCAAAATGGTCCATTTTACCTAAGTTAGTTTCAAAATGATCCATTTGAGCTAGGTTAGCTCCAAAATGATCTATTTTAGCTAGGTTGGCTCATATATGATCCATTTTACTTAGGTTAGCTCATAAATGTCATTTTTACGTAGGTTATCTCCAAAATGAGCCATTTTAGCTAATTTAGCTCCAAAATGATCTATTTTGCCTAAGTTAGCTCATAAATGTCATTTTACCTAAGTTAGCTCATATATACTTGTTATTCTTCATTTTCTTCTTCTTCTTCTTCAATTTCTTCTTCTTCTTGTTGTTCTAAGTTTTTTGTTTCCTATTTTGCAGATTTCGTTAACATCACGGAAGCTTTGCATTGATGGAGGGCTTGTTTTCCCATTCTGTTTTCATTTTCGGACAATGCGGAACTTGCGTTGTGGAACTTGAAATATGTATATATGCATGAACTATGTATGTGAACTTGCTATGTATTTGGATATGTCATATGTATGTGGAACTTGCTATCTATGTGTTTGGTGTGAAATATATAAATATAAATATAAATATATATATATATATATATATATATATATATATATATATATATATATACAGACGGTCTATTCTGCTAATATTAGCAGAATAACTATTCTGCACACCACTTCCGCACTGCACGCTGAACGCAAGTGCACGTCATTCTTTGAACCAAGTGTGCTGCAGTACTCACACGAGTTAACTTCTCGTCGAAAAAAACTGCATGCGTTATTTTTTCGGTACTGTTTTCGCTCTAATATTTAACCGTTTATCGGAATGAGGCGTGTAATATACCGTTGAAAAGCTATGGATTAGGCGCAACTTTGACATGTTGAACACTTTTCGAGATTCCACACGGTTTAAGAGCAGTTTTGAAAATGGTACGGCGGATGACGAGTGGCAGCAAGCGTTCTTTCGCGTTTTTTTCTAAACCGCTTGTCGGAATGAAGAAAATGATACGCCGTTGGATAGATATCGTCGAGGCGCATCTTTTTCATATATAAATCT
>NC_057810.1:179446649-179450817 GCF_018294505.1 Triticum aestivum | reverse complement strand
CGACGAATATCTTGAAGAGAAAGCACCAGTTGAAAGAAAGCAAAGGCTTCGCACGAGTAGGATGGATACTCGATTACGGACTCTGGCTCCGAGGATAAAAGGGGTGGGTGGGTGGGAAAAGAAAACAACTGAGGATTGAACTTGCAAAAAAGGACAGGGTCGAATCACCTTGACGAGAAATGCACCGGATGCAAAGAGCTGAGGAACAACGATCGAAAAAAAACTGCGTGATCCTAAAGAAAGTTTGAAAGGGAAGAGGAGTAATTCAAAACACCTACGTCGAGATTCCTCACCAGAGTGACGAAGGGGCTGGGGAGTAAAAAGAATCCCTACTCTCCTATATAACTAGACTCCAAAAAGTTTTCTTCTAGACTCGACAACGACCAAGCTACACGATCAATCAAGAGGGCTCCTATGGTCGGCCGAGGCTCTGATACCAACTTGTCACACCCTATCCTAAAGGAACTCGAAGGTCCCACCAAGGATAGAAGCGCATATTGGAGACGCTTTTGCAAGGTGGATATCATTACATCAACATTACATAATAGATGGGGGTACATACAAGAGGCATACAATGTCACACGAATACAACATCATCATACATAAGAGCAACATCCGACTACGGATGAACACAAATAGAAACTCAAACGGCATCCACCCTGCTAGCCCAAGCTGCCGACCTGGAACCTATCCCCAGATCGAAGAAGAAGTAGAAGAAGAGCTCCAAAACTAGTAAACATCGCTCTCGCGTCATGGTCATTGCATAACCTGCACCTGCAACTATTTTTTTAGTAATCTGTGAGCCACGAGGACTCAGCAATCCCATTACCATGGGTATGAAGACTAGCAAAGCTTAAAAGGTATGGAAAGGATAAGTGGTGAGGCTGTAGCAGCGACTAAGCATGAGAGGTGGCTAACATACGCAAATAAGTGTGAGAAGAGAAGCAACGGAATGGTCGTGAAGCTAGCAATGATCAAGAAGTGATCCTGAACTCCTACTTACGTCAAACATAACCCAAAAACCGTGTTCACTTCCGGGACTCCGCCGAGAAGAGACCATCAATGCTACACACACTGTTGAAGCGTTTTAATTCGAATCTGGTGTCAAGTTCTCTACAACCGGACATTAACAAATTCCCATCTGCCACATAACCGCAGGCAGGGCTCTCAAAAGTTTATACCCTGCAGGGCTGTCCCAACTTAGCCCATCACAAGCTCTCACGGTCAATGAAGGATATTCCTTCTCCCAGGAAGACCCGATCAGTCTCGAAATCCCGGTTACAAGACATTTCGACAATGGTAAAACAAGACCAGCAAAGCCGCCCGATGTGCCGACAAATTCCGATAGGAGTCGCACATATCTCATTCTCAGGGCACATCGGATGAGCCAGACATCTGATTGGCATAGACCCTGGTTGCCCAGGGGGCACCGGACATCGCTCGGTTTGGACCCACACTCAGAGGAGCACTGGCCCGGGGTGGGGGGTAAATAAAGATGACCCTGGGGCTCCGAATACCCAAGGGATAAAATTCTTAGGTGAGGCAAATGTAAAACCAACGTTGAGCCTTGCTGGAGGAGTTTTATTCAAAGCGAACTGTCAACGGGGTCCCATAAATCACCCAACCGCGTAAGGAACACAAAATCAGGAACATAACACCGGTATGACGGAAACTAGGGCGGCAAGAGTGGAACAAAGCACCAGGCATAAGGCCGAGCCTTCCACCCTTTACCAAGTATATAGATGCATTAATTAAATAAGAGATATTGTGATTTCCCAACATAATCCTGTCCCTCCTGGAGCAATCTTCAACTTCACCTGCAACTAACAACGCTATAAGAGGGGCTGAACAAAGCGGTAACATAGCCAAGCAACGGTTTGCTAGGAAGGGTGAAAAGGTTAGAGGCTGACATGGCAGTTTGGGAGGCTTGATAAGCAAGTGATAGGTAGCGCAACATAGCAATAGAACGAAACAACTAGCATAGCAATGATAGTAGTGAGATCTAGAGTAGCGGCCATCTTGCCTGAAATCCCGCTAGGAAGAAGAACGAGTCCTTGAAGAAGACGAACGAACAAAGACGAACCAAGCGTAGACGAACGAATCCTCACGGTCGCAACAAAACAGGAACTATCGAGAAGGAGCACAACCGGAAAGAAGCAAACAACAAGGTAAACACACAGCACATAGACATGACATGATGCACAACCAAACATGATGCATGACAAGACTACATGCAGCTACTCATGGCAAGAGATGATGCATACAAGAGCAACACATCAAAGCAAGTTTAAATGAGGCCGGTACAACATAGAACAATTTTGGTAAGTCCTCATATGCAAATTTCGAAATTGGTCCAGATCTGAATAAACATTATGTTCAAGTTGTTAAACAGCAAGTTAAGATGCACCAAGATGATCCACACGAAATTCTAGTCAAGTTACATATAAAGTTCAATTAGTTCGGAGCTACGGCCTAGAAGATATGAGCAAAACAAGCTAAACATGGCATTGATGCAAAAAGGCATTCAAACATCAAGCAAACACTCTCAAAAGAAGGATTCAACATGACAAGAAGAAACTATATGCAAATCTAAGCAAGTTTCATATAGAGCATGCTCAAAACGGAGCAACGGTTCAACACATACACATACACATGAAACAAGTTATAACCACAATCTGTCCAAAACAACAACTAGGCATCTTGCAAGCATCATGGAAATATGCTACATCACTTCAACATGAAGACAAAATGCATGGACATGATGTACAGGTAAAGCGTGACAAAACACGAACATTGAGCTATCTCCAGAAATCACTTGAACATGCTCAAAAGGACATGACAAGATTGCAAATAATAACAGTTTCACAGACTTAGCAGAAATCACTGGACATGGCAGCAATAACATCAGGTTGCAATGTTTAGAGCTATCAAACAACTTGTTACAGCGAGCTGTCAGGGCAAATTAGGGCATGGCATGCTAATAGTGAAAACAGAGAACAAAACTCCCTTACTGAATTAATTCCAAAGATCAACAGAAAAGATGGTACCAACCACGCAAACATGGCAAATGATATGATAGAATCAGAATAATAGTACATGGCAGGAACAATGATAAGTAGGCATGTTGGTGAGCTTGTACCACTCTCCAAAGAGCATTTCATGGCATGACAAGATGACCAGCAGTAAGATGACATATTTATGAAGCTAAGCATGACAAGAAAAAGTTCATAGGGTGCATGGATCATTAGCAAGACACATGGCAAAACTAAACTTCATGTTAACAGGCTGACAAAAACATTATTTAGCAAGTTTGAGAGCAATATTACAACAAGTTACAGCAAGTTATAAATGCAACCAAGGGCATAGATGGATAGAGCATGACATGAATAACAAAACATCCTTAGTGAACATCTCCAGATTATGCATAGAATGACTTGTAGCAGCAGGTTTACATAGCATCATAATATAGCAGATTCAACCTAGCAAACCAGTAACAGCAAGAACCCTACTTCACGAGCTTGATGCACTCACTACAAGACTCACAAAAAATACATGCATTGCACCACCGTAAATATGGCATGATGTATCTCAAAACTCATGTAGACATCAAGCTCCTAGGATGCACACACAAAATGCAATGAAAAAGACAAATCACCAAGTTCTGTTAACAGACAACAGTTAACATCATATAGCACTCTTGCAACAATGATAAGGGCATCAAGATGAACTCAAACAGGCATGGCACAATGGATTGAAATGAATATCATCTCATGATGAACATTTAGACATGTTACACGCACAAAACGGAGCTACATACAAGAAGTTATGGCATGATGAACGGAGCTACATCCAACAGTGGAAAAACGAAGTCAACCTTATGGATCTAGGGTTCGTCGGCACGGAACCCGAGGACAGCCGGAGCTAGGTCACAGGAGAAGAGGAAGACGGTCGAGGACGGGACTGCATCGACGAGGGCGCGAGGACGGGCGGCGGCGCACGGATCCGGCCACCTCCCGGCTGGATGTGGTCGCGGCAGCGACGAGGAGCTCGGTGAGGTGGGCGGCCGCCGGCGGGAGTGGAGGAGGTGACACGGGGCGCGGCTCGGTCGGCGGCGGCGGCTGGAGACGAAGGCGGCGGAGGAGGCTCCCGGCCGGTGGGATCCGACGGA